>NC_133452.1:107142656-107445687 GCF_048565385.1 Saimiri boliviensis
TTACTCACATAACCAGAAATTACAGGCATCATGAATTGGAATAAAGTGGGTGTCCAATGATGTACTTATGCCCATTTTCCTATTCATGGTGGCCTTAGCAACTACAATCCTTTCATTAATGGCCCTGGGAACATCCCGAGTCAATATTTTTATTTCCTGTTTTCACCTGCCAGTGGTGAATACTTTTCTCTATTTTCTGAATAGATGACTAAATTTAACATGGGAGTTATAGCAAGACATGCAGGAAGCTGCCCAGGCCAAACAAACCGAAAAACTCAGAACAATTTAAAATATGCTTTTTGTTTTGAAGGAAGTCTTGAAGTTCTGCAGTTCTTCATCATACCTTAATTTTATTTTGATGCTACAATTAGATTTGAAAGAATTTCCATACTCCTACAAAACACTAAAGCATTTCAGTTCTATAAGAATAAGGTAAAACTTTTTATGCATTTATTTTGATAAATGAATTATAAAACATCTGTGATATCAACCACATTTTAATTTAGCTTATTGAAAGCAACATAAAGCAACATCTGTCAGCTAACCTTCAAATAAAATATTTGAGTTTCACACTCCAAAATTTATTTTTGTACAAATAATCTTTAAAATATTTGCAGTTCATTTTAGTGTCTGTTTTTAACCTAAACCCAATTAAACTCAGGAAGGAATATTAAGCCATCATACATACATTCTCTCAGTAAATCATTTTTAATCAATTCAACAACATGTAGCCTTTTTATCTGAAATGAAATTTTGCTAGCATACAGACATGAAGTGTATTGGTTTTCATAATCTTTTTTGCATTTTTTTCAGTGTTTCAAACAGATTTCATAAGATACATGTAAAAATACGAATGAGCAATCCATTCCTTTTGCTTAATCTGTTAGAATATTAACTAAAGAATGTCCCTGTGGTGTCCTGAAAAAACAAATGGAAGGGTTGGTTCTAGTGTAAGAGTATATAGATCCTCCTTTCAGTGCTTTTTAAAGTATAAATTATGTAAATATGCTTAATTTCTCTGCCAGAGTAATCCAGAAGAGAATTAGAAATGAACAGCTGGGTCAAGGGAAGAAAAATTGTTGTGAGGGATGATGCATTTGGGTACCTCCTGAGACAGACAAGGACAATGGCAACAGAGAAGAAAACGTCAGTGTAAGTTGCCAATTGTATCACAGATAATTTGCAGTCGTGTGGTAAACAGACCTTCAATTCCCAGGCACACCTAGGGCCAAGGGTTTCTAACAGTCCTGAGTTGTGACAGGCTTTCTTCAATTGCTGAATTTATCAGACTTAACTTCCATTTACATCTATCATAAGATGTCTGTGTATATTTGTACTTTTCTCATTTTAAAGAACAAGAAACTTGTCTACCCATTGGCATGGCCTCTGGTGCAGCAATGTAGGCTCCTGTTCCTGCCACAGCTCTCCCCGCTTTCTCTGCCCGCCAGAGCCCAGAGTTGGCCCACCATGACTTTACTGACTACTGCTGCCCAGTTCTTGGGAGCAAAGGACATAGGTTGTCTTGTCCTTGCTGCCTGGTAGGCCAGTACCTCCTCTAGGAATTTGGAAGACATATGTCTTAGCTTACCTGATACCCAAGGAGCAGGCCAAAATTAAGATCTTCAGACAGCAACGTTGCAAGAGGGTGGTTCACCAAACTACTGCGAGCATGATGTGTGGTGACCTGAGAGGAATGAAGGCATTAGTATATAAACATCAGTCCTTAATCCTAATGAAAGCATCCGTTTCTGAGGCTTTAGTGTCCCTGAGTGCCAAAAACTGCCACCCACGGTTAAAGGTAAGAAAGAATCCCTGCTGGAGGGCTCATCTCAGCCGCTGGTGACTGAATAGATCCCAACAGAGGAAACAGGTATCTTGGCTTCCAAAAGAATGGGCAAAGAGGGCAGCTCTACCATCCCATGTGGTCACCATGCTAGACAACTTTCCCACCAATATACATCCCATGTCTCAGCTCAGTGCAGCCTTTACAGCCCTCAACAGTGAAAGTAACATTGCCTGAGCATATGCAGAGGGTATCAAGTACTGAGAGCTGATTTATGAAGACTGTGTGGATCTGATCACAAAGCTACCTGTGTTGCCACAAAGATCTACCAAAATCTCTAAGAGGGCAGCAGTATTGGGGCCAGTATAGCTCAGCTATACAGTCCCACAATTTCACCAACATGTTAGGCTATACTGATGCTCAGTTCACTGAGTTCACGCACCCATACCACACTATCCACGGTGACCATGAGGGCAGAAATGTACGTGCACATACCAGCAACTTGTTGGGCAGTGACCCTTCAAGCCCTTATCTGTCCTTTGCAACTGCCACAAATGGGTTGGCAGGCACTCTATGTGTACTAGCAAATCAGGAAGTACTTGTCTGGCTAACTCAACTACAGAAGGAAGTTGGCAAAGATGTGGCAGATGAGAAGTTATGAGTCTATACCTGGAATACAGTCAACCCAAGATGAGTTGTTCCAAGCTATAGCCATGTAGTACTAAGGAAGACTAATCCATGATGTACCTGCAGTGAGAGTTTTCCCTGAAACACTGCATAATGACCCATGTTAACTAGATTGCTCAACTACACAAGATTGTGCCCAATATCCTTTTAGAGAATGGCAAGGCCGAGAATCCTTGGCCCAATGTAGACACTCACAGGCAGGAACTGCTCCAGTGCTGTGGCATGATGGAAATGAATTACTACAGTGACCTGTTCAGAGTGTCTTGGGCACAGAGTGTACTGGCACAGCTCATCTGAAGTCATGCCCTAGGATTCCCTCTAGAAAGGCCCACACCTAAGAGCATAGATGCTCTGATGAAGATTGTGGACTCTAAGTCGGGGTAAAACTGGAGACTGGGGGAAAACTATCAGAAAGTGAGGATGTTAAAAAAAGAAAAAGAAAAAAAATAAGAAAGTCTACTTTTAAGGACCTTTAAAGAATTAAGATTAAATTGTTCTAAGGCACTGATAATAGATTTGAGGTTAAAATATAAATTAAGACTCTAAAACATGAAAAATCAAACCAACTCCCTTCCCTTGCCTGGTATGAGTTGCCCATGAACTGCAGAATGACCATGACTAATGCACATGTAATGGGTTAAGTTTGGTTCACACACCATCTCAGAGTGAGAATCTGGCTTCTCTTTCCCTGGGTCAAAGCTGGTTGCAAAAAATCTGCAGTCACTTCTGAGATTTTGCTTCTACTCTGTCAAGTACTCAATAAGCCAGTAAACCAGGACTCTGCCCCTTCTGTTTCCATAGGAATGATGTTGGATAGTCAGCTGTACCAAGTCCCCCGGCCCTCTCCCCTGCACACTAACACCTCGTAGCAAGACCTGTTGGTTAGCTGGACATGCTTTGGCAATTTTTATGCTACCAGGTGAACACAAAGGGATGATAGTTGTAACTGGCACCCAGCGTTTGATTTGATTTCTCTTTTCAAAACTCTATTAAAATTAAGGTCTCGGAGTGTCCTGTTTTCCATGACTTTAATACTCACCCCCATTCAGACTTTCTCCACCTGTTCCACCTCAAGCTGAGGATGTTAGTGGCCTAGGTCCTCACCAGAGACCTCCTTCAACAGGTCTGTCTGATCTGTGGTCCCAGTTCTCGGGGTTTATCCGTGCTTAATGTGAACTAAATAATTCCTTCCACAGAACACAAGCCACCACGCTCTGACCTTCCTCTGCCCTTCTAAGATGCTGGGGGCATAAATAGGGACTCAGGAATGATATCATGATAGCTTCAGGGTCTGGTCAGGAGCATGAGCATCTCTTTTGGAACAAGGAAATACTTCAAGATTAGACATGGTCTCCTTTGATTACTGGTCCTGGAATGGAGAGAATTAAAAATCTCTCTTTATCCCCTGCCTCAAGGAAATGCTCCCTTATTTATCAACATCCTTTTCCTGTCCCTGCCCCAAAAGCTCACAGTACATTGTTTGTCTTAGAAGCTGTATTTGCACAGGTTTTCAGAAATTCAGAATGCCTTTTCTTTAAGGAAGGATTAAGATACGTCCCTGCTGTGCCCCTTTCTTCCCTCCAAATCCCTGCCTGTGTTTGAGTGGATCCACCATCCCTAGAACCACACTGTTGAGATGGACACAGTGGAAGCCCCTGGGTAACTGTCAAGTCAGGATGCAGACCTCTTCAGGTTTCTCTGTTTAAAATGTAAAGTCTATATTTGTATTAACCATGAAAAAAAACAATACCAGACACTCTGATCTGGCTTTGCAAGTGACCATATATATCTGAAATAACTTCTCGTTAGAGTAGAATACAGAGAAATTATCCAGATAATGCAATAGCTTAGGGCAGGCATCCCCAAACTGCGGGCCCCTGAGGCCATTTATCCGGCCCCCTGCCGCACTTCAGGAAGGGGCACCTCTTTCATTGGTGGTCAGTGAGATGAGCACAGTATGTGGCAGCCCTCCAACGGTCTGAGGGACAGTGAACTGGCCCCCTGTGTAAAAAGTTTGGGGACGCCTGGTAGGGCATTAAAACGAGTTTCTCTGTAATACATTATAAATGTTATGCATGTATGTAATAACTACATACTCACAAAAGGGTGCCTCTGTTACTGAGAAAAATATTTTCACCTACATAATAACAATTAGCTAGCGTTTATTAAGCACCACTAGATGCCTGACTTCATTCTAAGTGTTCTACATATGCAGTCTTTTAATCCTAAGAGCAGCCCTCTAAACTGATCCTATTAAGTATTATCTTCACAGAGCACAGAAGAGTAAAGCATTATGTCCAAGGTCAGCCAGCATTCAATCCCAAGCAGTCTGGCTCTGTAGTATATAGTCTTACCACAACAAACCATAACATCTCATTTGACCTAGTTATATAGGTACTATTATATCCATTTTTCAGATGAGAAAAATGAGGCTCAGTGGTATTATATAACTTTCAAGCTTCCTCTGCTAACATATGTTAGATACCATGAGTCAAGTCTAATCCTTCTGATTCTGAAGTTCATGCTCATAGCAAATTATCAGCTTATAAAACCACTACAGCTTCCTAAAGGCAGGACCACAGTGTAAGATGTGAAAGTTACTATGACCATCGAAAACAATACAGGCAAATGGGAACAAATTATATTAGTGGCCTGACTCACACCAGCTCATTGAGGTGGCTCAGCACTAGATAAGACAAGGATTTTTTCAACACTAATCACAGGGCAATGGTCCTAGGCCCAACCTCCCATCTGGCTCAGAGCTACTATTGTCAACACGAAAGATGGCCTTTGTTTTTCTGATCTTTACAAACCCTTGCAGCAGTTTCTCTGTCTGTCTCCAGGAATGGTCACAAGGCTAGCCAGAGGAAATGCAACCCAGAGACCCAAACCTGGATTCAAAACAGAAACTGCCCGAAGGGTTGAGTCAGGAGTTGTGTCCCTACAGAGCTCTTTGATCCTGCGAGAGGAAATCATTGGCACAAAGGAAAAGAGAAGCAGATTATAGACGAGAAGGTCTTTGTTGCTGAAGGTCTTTTCCTTCTAGACGCACGTTCTGGATTTCAGAGTAACTGTTTCCTACTGAGCTTCAATGGGCCAGGCCTCTGCCCCTTCCCAAAAAAGTAGGAGAATTTTGAACTCAAACATAAAAGCAGAGCAGCAGGCCACAGCGTCTACAGCTCAGGCCTGCTGGGAGTCCCAGCCAGTTCAGACACCATATGTGTCCTGCTTATCCATCTGGTACTTCGGACAAGGCCAAACAAAACAGTGAAAATAAATGGCAGAGTGAAATCTTTTGCCCTGGCCCTGAAACACACACTGACCTCACCTTGCAGAGTTTTTCTGTAAATCATTTAGATTATAAGTAGTTTGATTTAAAGTGTAAGAGTCCAATCTATACAAAACTTGAAAAGGGGAGAAAAAAACTTCCAACATTACATCTGATTAGCAGATGAATCACCTCATATCTATCCCTTTCACTTACCAATATTACTCCATAAATTAAAACTTGAAATCCAGTGAAACCATAGAAACATGTAGCTTAACCACATGTGAATCCAAACCAAAACAAGCATAGTTTATACAACCACTACAAAAGCTTCTGCATTCTTAAACTATATTTTATGGAGGATTAGACTCACTTATTTGAGCAAAAGTCAACACAGTTAATTTTTATGTAATAAGAAGAATCCATAGTCTCTGAAAGTTCATTCTATATCTTAATTGTCTACGTAATTTCAACTTTGATTAACTTTAGACTACTTATTAAGGCTAATATATCTCTATGGCTGATACTCTCAATGAACTTAGTTTGTATATATAATTAAGACTTGCTTAACCACAAGGATACATTCTGAGAAATTTATGTTTCAAATAATTCCTCACTGTGGGATCATGAAGTGTATTTACACAAACGTGTATAGCAGTGGTCCCCAACATTTGGGGCACGAGGGACTGGTTTCATGGAAGAGAATCTTTCCACAGACCTGTAGTGGGAGGAGCAGGGACGGTCTGGGGATGAAACTGTTCCACCTCCCTGATTCTCACAAGGAGCAGCAACGTAGATCCCTCGCATGCTCAGCTCACAATAGAGTTTGCCCTCCTATTAGAATCTAATGCTTCAGTTGTCTGACAGGAGGCGGAGCTCAGACAGTAATGCTTGCTTGCTGGCCCACTGACCTCTTGTTTACTGTTATATGGCCTGTTTTCTAACAGGTCACAAACCACCACCGGTCTGTGACAGAATGGGGGTACGGGTGTTGGGAACCCCTGTTATATAGTATACCGTACTAGACACTTAGGCTGCATGGTATAGCCTCTTGTTTCTAGGCTACACACCTGTACAGCATGTTACCGTAGTGAATACTGCAGGCAACTATAATATAATAGTAAGTATCTGTGCATCTAAACACAGAAAAAGTAATACATTGTGTTATAACTTCATGATGGCTACATCACTAAGGGATAGGAATTTTTCAGCTCCATTCTAATTTTACGAGACCACTGTTACCTATGTAGTCCATTGTTTACCAAAACATAGTTGCGTGGTGCATGACAGCATGTAAGTTACTTTCAAAAGACCAAACATTAGCCTTAGACCGTCCCCAGTTTCTCAGTCTCAGCACTACTGACATTTTAGACCAGATAAGCCCATTGTGGGGGATTATTCTGTGCATTGCAGGACATTTATCACCACACTTAGTCTCTACCTACTTGAATGCCACTAGCATTGCCCCCCATTTGTGAAGACACCAAATGTCTCAATATATTGTCAGATGTCCCTGAGGAGTGAATTGAAATCACCCCTGGTTGAGAGCCACTGGTTTATATACCGAGAATAACTTTGGAATGCTCATCTACTCCTTCTCATTTACACATAATCATTCAGTAACAGCTAATACTCAATATTAACAGTGCAAGGCAATGACTAGACCCATTACTGGATTTAAACGTATCTTCTGAACTCATAATGCTATAATAATTTCTGATTATCATGAAAATTCAACCATACACAAAAGTCTATGTATTACATAATGGTGGGGTTTATTCCAGGCCCACTGACAAGTCTGTCTTCACTAAGGTTAACCCTACATACACAGCTTGGGGGTATAATGACAGATGACTGGGCAGGTGGGAGGATGGGTGGGAAGACAGGAAAAGCAGCAAGAATGTAGAGTCCGGATAAATAAGCAACACGGAAGGGGACCCAGGTGGCAGAGGTTCCCAGGTGGAGAAGAACAATGAACAATTGTTTTGAGAGATGGCTAACCACAAATTACCTGAGGGCACAAGGACCTCATCTTGAGGGCACAACGGCCTGCATGTTGCCCCCACCCCACCCTATGAAACTTTCCTCCAGCCCCTGCCTCTTTGCAGATAGCCTCATATCTGCTATGCTGCCTGTTGAAATATTGCAACATATTTTCTTACTTTCTTTAATAAATCTGCTTTTCTTTACCTACAACTGTCTTGTAAATTCCTTTACTGTCTGTACCACTGGCCCCAGAGAGTCACTACCCATGACAAAACAGACTAGACAGCAGGCTATGAAGAATACTGAAGGTAAGCCTAAATCATAGGAGTAACATTCCTTAACAAAACTAGAAAAATATGTTTTCATGCAAAAGCAAACTATTTTATTAATGTACTTAGTTTGAAAATACTCTTTTCACCATTAAATATAATACATAAATCCCCATTTAAATGTTCTAAACTTACTACTTTAACTTAGGACCATTTTTTAGTAAACCTCTTCTAATATTGCATTACTTAGTCTCTTCTTCTTCGGATGTCATGCATCCTTTAAGTAATTGCAAAGATGTCATATTAAATTAGCACTTCTGTTTCAAAAGTGAAAAGCTCCAATGAGCAAAGACAAATGTTTATGGCATATCGGTTAGTAAAGTGCTGTCACATGAGAACTGGACCTTCAGCTGAAAATGTTCAACATTTCCTTGGTCAATCTCAATTCTTCCTTCAGTCACCGAAAATTATTTCTAGTTTAATCACAACTCATCACACTGTATGCATTGAGACTGCTACTTTAATCCTTTATTTAATTTTTTTAAAAAAACATATTTTTCTTTGGCTTTGCTAAAATAAACTGGTTTAGTTCTATCACTGTGTATACAAATTCTACACTCAATCTCAATGATTATAATTTCTTGCCATTTTATCAGACTGTCATGGTTCCCAACCATAAATTTCTCAAATAAAATGCTTATAAATTAAAGTAAATAAAGTGCTTAACAGTGTCAGAAATAATGCCTTATATAGTAAGAACTACATAAGCACTTGCTATTATTACTACAGACACCTGGACTCCACTGAAGACTGACTAAATCCAAATCAATGGACATTAAATGTAGCCATCAGAATCATCAGAATATCTGGTCTCAGGCACTGATACTTTGCCAAAGTCCTCCATGTGATCCCAGTGAGCAATCAGCACTGAGAAACATTGTTTGAACCATGTGCCAATGAAGTAAATTTAATAGCTTAAATGTCAGAAAACCTGACCAGTCTCATTCTATGTCCCATTGATTTTTTTAAAAATCTACCATTTTCTAGGCACTGTGCATGTCAAATACATTGAAAATGGGTAAGACAATCTTTACCCTCAAGCAACTAGCAATCAGTTAGATTAAATAGACCAGGGACAAATAAAATAGATACAGAGTAATTCTTTAAGGGTAGGAATAGTGATATTAGCAAAAGGTGTGGGCCAAAGAAAGTATCAGCCAATTCTACTAGATAAAGCAAGGAAGGCTCCTAGAGAGAGAGAAATTTAAAGTGACCCTTAAAGGATGAATGAACTCATGTTGGGTGGAAAGTTAAGGGAAAGACACCGAAAGGGAAATTGTATAAAGTGTTTAAGAATTATTAAGTAAAAGATTCCGCAGAAGGTGTGCTGAGGGTGAAGCTCCATAGATTAAAAGGGCTTGAAAACCCAGGCAAGAAATTGTGATGTTTCCCTGTAGCTTTAACCAAAGAGGCATTTTAAGAAAAGGAGTAATATGATCATATCTGCAACTTATATCTCTCTGTCTTCATGTATTAAAGGCAGCAATAAACATACCCAGACAGACTTAGGCCCTCACACAGTCATGCTAGTAAGAACTCAGGAACTCGGGTTTGAACCTCAGCCCATCTCATTTAACATGGCAGAGCTCTAGCCTAAAATATAAGAAAGCAAAGCAAGTAGGACACTCTTAGTTTTGTGGAACTTGAGAAGGTAGATCTTCCAGTCACTTTAGAAGGGGATGAACCAAAAAGCCTTCCAAGGACCCTTAACTGTCAACATCAGCTAGGAATTTCTTCTTTCTAAAGGGAAAAAAAAAATGAAAACTATATCCCCTAGAAAATCATCGATCTCTTTATGCTGTGAGGAAAGTTTTAAAAACATAGCAAGCATAATATTGCCCGGAAAAAAATAATCAATGATATTCGTGAATGTTGTCTCCAGATGTTAAGTTTTAATTATACCCTGATTTAAACAGTAGACAAAAGAAATTTAAATACTATGTCAATAGTATAGCTAAATTTTCCTACTATATGGAATTTTAGAACATTAGACTGTTTAGGAAATATTAAAATATGGTACATGTGATCATAATTTATGTCCTTCTTCCATCTAATGACTCAAGGGATTTCTGATTTTGTCATTAGAGGGGAGCAAAGCTATTGTTTTAAGTGCCACAAAAGCCCATATCTGCTCTTGTGCAAGTTACTCCTGGCTGCATCCAGCTTTCTAAGCGTTGACAGTGGATGTGTGTGCACCCACACCCTCTCCTGGAATTCTTACTGGTCTCCACCTGGTCCTAAGCTGCTGCTCAGGAGCTTACCGTAAAGGAAACTACATTGCTGCCATTTCAAGTTAAAGTGAACTGGTAACTCAGTAATTGTTAACTACTCCTCTGCCAATGTATATGCGCATGGAGACCCAGACTGTTAGGTAAGCGTAAATGGCTAAATATTTTATTATTGCAACGTGTGCTGCTAAAGATAATGAGTGTTTCCTGGCCCCCTAAAAAAGTTGTCCCAACTTGGAAAAGAAGAATGGTTTCATCTGATCGTAGCATGTTAACATTCAGAATAAGCCTTAGCAGAAATGCTCACTTTCAGAGTTTTAGACAAGGTTATTCCAAGGCCAAATATTTATTTCTGCATCCTGAAAGGCGAATTTCCTGTTTCATGCTCTATATACAGACATAACACATAACACCTAATGGAGAACCCTTTCTGCTTCTGAGAAACAAAGTGTTAAGACTGACACGGGTCCGTGAAATCATTTCTTGCTCTAGATCATGCCCAAGAAGAGGAGGAGATTAAGTCTCTCTCCCAGGATTTGAAAACTGTCCTGAATCCGTGGCCCATGCAGATGCTGGTATGCTGCTTGGTATTTGGGGATTTCTTGCTGATGAATATTATATTTGCTTGGCTGCTAAGAGAAACCAGAGAAAAATAAAGACGTGCTTTCGTTGGTAACATACTGTGGGGTCAGAACGTTGTTTTAGTGACTCACTTGAAAAAAAAATGTGGTAGGAAACTAAATTCAACCCTATGACAAAGTGCTGTGGTTTTTGTTTAGCAATAACTCCAGCCAACCTACTGATGAAAATGCTTTTTATATAGCCTGGTTTTTACATGATTCCAAAATATCTAGTAAATTAAATTCTAAAATTTAGTTCCATAATCTGGCTGTTTTGCTTGTGAAATGTTAAACCCAAAGTAAACTGCTTTAGACAGATAGTATACAAAACAAATATTCTGAGTAACAGATTAATTAATAAGTAGTGGCCTGAAATTTGGGGATGCTTTGGTGTTGTATTACTCTGTTCTCACACTGCTACGAAGAAATACTCGAAACTGGGTAATTTATCAAGGAAAGAGGTTTAATTGACTCACAGTTCTGCATCGCTGCGGAGGCCTCAGGAAATTTCTAATCATGGAGAAAGGCAAAGAGAAAGCACCATCTTCACAAGGAAGCAGGATCGAGTGAAAGCAAAGGAAATGCCAGACGCTTATAAAACCATCAGATCTCGTGAGACTCACTCACTACCATGAGAACAATATGGGGGAAATTGCCCTAATTACCAGGACCTGATCCCACCCTTGACAGGTGAAGATTATAAGGATTACAATTCAAGATGAGATTTTGGGTGGGAACACAGCTAAACAAACCATGCCAGGTGTTTTATTTTTTTTTGTTTGTTTTTTTTTTTTGTTTGTTTGTTTGTTTGTTTTTGAGACGGAGTTTCGCTCTTGTTACCCAGGCTGGAGTGCAATGGCATGATCTCGGCTCACCGCAACCTCCGCCTCCTGGATTCAAGCAATTCTCCTGCCTCAGCCTACTGAGTAGCTGGGATTACAGGCACGCGCCACCATGCCCAGCTAATTTTTTGTGTTTTTTTAGTAGAGACGGGGTTCCACCATGTTGACCAGGATGGTCTCGATCTCTTGACCTCGTGATCCACCCGCCTCGGCCTCCCAAAGTGCTGGGATTACAGGCTTGAGCCACCGCGCCCGGCCCCATGCCAGGTGTTTTATAATCAGATGTATACAGCTCACTGTTCCTGGAACCCACCCCCTTATTATCATCTGTGCTTCTTAGCCTCTAGGTTAGACAGTTAGGCAATATACTTCTCAACTAGAATAGTCCCATCATTGTCATTGGAATGGAGGAGGATCTGGGTGGGAGGGTATAAGTGACGGTCTCAGAGCCATGTCCTCCATCATTGAGGCATTCTGTCACTCAGTTTTTGGTTTTGTTAAAATCCCTTTATTAGTCTTCAGTATAGTCTTACTTTTTTCTTTATATGAATGCATCTTCCACAGCCACAGTTCATGACATCTGCATTTCTATCGGCACACTTACCTACCTCTGTTACTTACATCTGATAGAGATTTTATTCCATCTTCATCTTTCAAGCATTATTCAGATTTTAAGGTCAAGCACAAAGCTATCTCTTCTACAAAGGAAAGTATGAATTCCCTCTTGTTTCAGTCAATGACTCCAGTAAAACTATATTTATAATTTTATTATAGCACGTTCTGCCTGTGCTATAATTCTTTGTGTCCATGTCTGTGCCACCACTAAGTTCTTAGCTCCTTGAGCACTATACTTCCGTCTACCCACGGGGACCCATTGTGCTTCAGTTTTATATTTCTACACCAAGCTCAGTTATTCAGCTAGTAGGTGAGTAACAAATTTTCTAAATTCAATGATGTTCACATCCTCCAAATAAATGTACCAGATGACAAAGTGGTGTGGGAGTAGTGGGGAAGACAGAGGGAAAGAGGGAAAACAAAGAGAGGGACAATGTCAAATTGGAAATCTGACCTGATTTAACATCTAATACATAATTACTCATGTTGGCAAACTTCATAAGGAAAAACTCAAACATGATCGTTCCGCATGTTTCCTTTAGTCTATTTATTCATGCACAAACAATATCAAGGTTTCCCATAATTAAAACATGGATGTTTCTACTTGGGTTCCTTTTGTACACACTGATTCAGAACAAACCAATTCTAATAATGAAGTAAATCTCACTGTGCCTTAACAAGAACCCCATTCCTTGTTTTAAAACAATAATCTGATGGCTAAGTACTATATTTCTTTCAAGGAAATGAAAGGAGAAGACAGAGCCAGGGCACACTAATATAAAACAGCACTACAAGTTAAAATACAATTCACATCAGCATGTAAATGACTGAGTGGGTGGTTACTGCTACAAAAATAAAAAAGGACAGAGTAATCCGAAATAAACTACCTGTACCATAGGACTGAAATTTTTCAATGAACTCCCTGTAAAATAGGAGTGAGATTTTTCCATAATACATTTACAAATGTAGTACTCTACTAAATGCATTTGTTTTCCAGCAAGATTCAGTATCCTTGGGGAATTCAGGAAGAAGATTGGTTTCAGAGGCCAGAACTGACCCACTGAGAATTTTATTTTCAGTTTTGGGAATGTTCAGGATTTGTGTTTTACTATCTATATAGATAGTTGCCCCTTTTTTTTTTTTTCAAATGGGTGACACTAGAGGTTTAATGGTCTTGTCTTTTTAACAGAGATTTAACTTTGGCCCCACCATTTTGATTTGGTTTGACTATTAAAAACAGAATCTAAGGATTTTACATTATGCATCCTAAATTGTGAGACTTTGTCCTCTGCCAATACTGTACGAGAGATTTTTAACACTTAGCAATTTTTTAACATTGTGGTTGAGGTCATCTTTGAAGGGCCTACATTTATATTTTCCCCTGGTGATGCAGAATTAATACTTCACTGGCTGAGAAAAAGTGAAGCACTCCATTCATGTTAGACTGTTGAGTGAAAATGCAAACAAGTAGGCAGCAAATCTTGCATGTTATACAAACACAGAAGCTAAAAAAAAAAAGTATTGCTGATCGCTGACTCTCCTGTTGGAAATATTCAATTTGTCCTGGTTTCAGATTTTTAAAGTCTCAACTTTCTGCACTTTTTTAAATAGGAGTTTGATGAAGAGTATGCATAATTACCAGAATAAAACCTGTAGTATTCATGCAACATTTCACATAAGAATTTCCATCTAACTTTCCACATGCTTTCTGCAAAGCCAAGTCTATTTTTTTGAGACCAATAATAAGACAAATAATATCCACCATATATAGCCATGAAAATACACATGACATAATGGAAAATCAATTGAAACACCACCACAAAGAGGACTAAAAGTAAAGTGAAATCTATAGATTTTAGGATTTTCTTGAAAATTTACCCACAATGTCAAAGCATTTAAATTTGGTTTAGATGTGGAGAGACTTGGTTGCAATTTATACGAGAGAGCTTGAACATTTAATAATGAACTTCAGTGTACTTGTTTTTTATAAAGGACAGCATCACTCCTCACAAGACACTTTTGTTTACTTCTGGGGCAACCTTTCTTGCTGCCTGTCACAGGACGCTACATTCTTAGTGTTTCCTTTCAGAACAGGAATTCTCACACATGAGCAAGCCTCCAAGTCCCCAGGCGAGCTGGGTTCCAGCTGCAGATTTCTGATTCAGTAGGTCTGGAGTTGGGTCTGGAAACTGCATGTCTAAGAAGACTCCAGGATCGCTGAGCTGCTGGCCTGGGGACTGTACTCAGAACTTCTCTGATTTAAGAGGGAGCAGCATGGAGAAGCTTGGAATCATGAGGGAGAAGGAGTACAGACAGGAGGCAGGAGCGAGATCTGTGGAAAGGAGCTGTGCCTGTGATGTAGAAACATAGGGCTGCCTCAGTAACTATGTTACTATGTGGAGAGGATGGTCTTGAAAAAACTTCATGCGGTCAGACTGAACCAAGAGATATGAGAATGAAGCAGCCTACGGAACAAGAAATAAGTGCCAGAAAAATTTACAAGGGAAAGATACATCCCAGACCAAGCCCTTTATAAAATGAGAACAACTACGACAGATAGATTACAAGGAAAAATCATCCCACACCTTAAAATGCAATCAGCTTCCAGTCCTCCCATCCTCTACCCTAATGGAAAGTGGTAGAAGCTTCCCCTACAAGCTAGCAAAACAGGTGTGAATTTTATTCCACTGACTGCAGTGTATAGGAAGCATTATTTTCCTGATTATTCAGTACTTAACTTTATTGCTGAATCCAAGCACTAACCCAGCTGGGAAAATGCAATCTCAGTTATTTGTGAAGCGTCCGCTCTCCCCCAGTGTTGGAATATGGCTCAGACATTTTACACTAGTTCCAGGCACAGTGTGGAATTCAATACTCTGTGTTCATCAAGTATCAATCCTCAGTCCACAGGAGTCATCCTCAGTACGTCTGTGGGCCCTGTCCCTATCAGCTGCTTCCTCACACTGTTACTGTAAGACTCTCTCATGGAGCATCTATGACCCAATGTGACTAAAGACACTGCAGAGAAACATCCTGCTGGGTTCTTCTGGGTTCTCCATCCCAGGAAGCAGAGTTCTTACTGCTCCAGGGCTCACAGACAATTTGCTCCTCTCCCTCTAGAGGCTGGAGGGGAATTGATTTTCAGTGTGTGACTGGGGACCTCAAACTGCCCAGCTTTTACACATAATTCTCTGGGGCTTCAAAATGCTTTTGTCACTTTTACTTCTTTCACAGATCTCCAATTTTTAGGATTTAGGCCCAAATGTCTGAGAGTCTGACACTTACAGGAGCCATAGGGGCATAGTAAATAAGAGAACCAAGACAGTTGTAATAGAATAAAGAGTGATAGAGAGTGGCAGTTGTAACAGAATAAAAAGTGATAGAGAGTGAGGCACACTGGGAAGGGAAAGAACCTCACAAAGCATTAATATTACAAAAAATTTTATAACTGTGGAGGCCAAACAACACACTTATTTGGGTCAATGGTACAGCAGGCTTCCCATTTGTGATCATAGCTGAAGTTAATGGAAAACAAAGATATTTTCTTCTTTCCTCTTGGCTATTTGTGAGGAACTGAGTATAGCACATGCTCTATTTTCATGAAGACAAGAATTGTTTTGCTAGTGATGTTCACCGTTGTATCCCCAGCTCGGCACACTACAGATGTGCTCAGTAAATATCTGCTGAATGGCTGAATGAATAAGTAAATGAACACATAACAGAACAAGTACATTATTATCTTAAAATATTATCTAGCCCTACTATCTTTAGTCTGTGCAAATCATGCTGATGATTAAATGCAACATTATATAGAAGAATAAATGGCACAGGGACCAAATATAAAACTCTCACAAGTCTATATATATCTATAAGGTCCCAGCCCTATTCCTTGCTGATATGGTTTGGCTATGTGTCCCTACCCAAATCTCAGGTCAAATTGTAATCCCTAGTATTTGGGGAGGGACCTAGTGGGAAGTGACTGAATTACCCAGAGGACTTGCCCCTTGCTGTTCTCATAAGAGAGTTCTCAGGAGATCTGGTTGTTTAAAAATATGTGGCACCTTCCCCTTTATTCTCTCTCTTCCTCCTGTTCCAGCCATGTAGGACATGACAGCTTCTCCTTTGCCTTCCACTATGATTTTAATTTTCCTGAGGCCTCCCAGCCATGCTTCCTGTATAGCCTGTGGAAACATGAGCCAATTAAACCTCTTTTCTTTATAAATTACTCAGTCTAGGTAGTTCTTTGTAGCAGTGTGTGAATGGACTAATACACTTTTACTACCCCCCTCCCCATACCACTGCCTGGACACAGCAGTAAAATTGTAACTTCCTGATAAAGTGTTGAATGTACTGGACTGAGACTAAATTAGACAAATGTGTTTACATCTGAGTATACCCTATGTGGTGGCCAAAATAAAACAGAAGCTTAGGGTGTTATTACAGATTTCAGTGACTTCAAAGAAAGTCAAGAAATCGCCTGAGGAACCCAAGCTTAGAAGCTGAGAACTTGATCTGAACTAATTTGTGCTGTGCTTCTCTCACTCACTAAAAAGCTGTCTAACCTGACCTTCCCTTGGGAAAAATTATCATTATATTCCTGTCACCTATTTGCCTGTCTGCTACAGCCAGGCTCAGGAGTTCATGGCTTTCTGCCTGCAGCTTCCTCTTTTATCTGAGGCTATTCTATGAGGTCCCAAACCACTGGAAAGAAAGAAAACTAATCTTCTCTGATCTGCATGGTTGCTTCCACCCATGGATTGCTTCCCTTGGTGAAGCATTAAGCACTAAGCCAGGATCACACGAGCTCTGATAAACACTCTGGAGGAAGAGAGATTTGCTATTGCAGCTGTTCATTATTTGTGAACTTCTGCAGTGTTTGTCCTATTAATATTGTCCAGTTCCAGGAACATTTTGGTACAAGGAAAGAATATTTTGAAGTCCATTTGTCCTTAAGCACAAATAGCCACTGTTCATTCTTACTTTGTAGCAAGGATCATCCCCAACTATTGTGGCCTCATGGTCTCCATTTCAATGCAGTGTACTTTATAACCTGCCTTCTCATGTACCCACTGATCCAGGACTTTTCATCATTTGTACTGCTGCCACTGGGAGTCAGTATATAAGAGGTGTGGCTTGCAGTACAGTGTGGTAGAAAGAGCATGCGGTGTGAGGTTAGGAGATCTGGGTTGGACTTATATTTCTACTAATCACTCATGGATTTGTCTCATTGCCAGCCTTCTAAAATGCATGCCTTAGTGAAAATTGAAAAAAAACATAGCAGGATGGCTGTGATGTGCACAGAAAATAAAAATATGAGAAGGTACTTTGTAAGAAGTAAAGAACAATAAAAATGCTAGTCATTGCTGCTGATAGTATAAACACTATTAGCAGGAATAGAGTGGGAGGCAAGAAGGAAGATAGTGAGTGGAAAATTCAGTGTGGTGTTAACAGGAAAGACAAAGTGAAAGTCCCAGGACTCTTTGATACATGGTAATTGGTTGGAGGAGAATGTGGCATCAGGGAAGGAGGGCTGACTAATCGTCATATGAGTAATCTGCTAGTTTTTGCCCCAGAAGCAGAGACTGAACAACTTGGCCTGCCAAAGGGAGGGTGTGGAAAGGTGAGACATGCAATGTGAGGCTTTAACCGTTTGTGCCCTCTTTATAAAATAGCAGCTACCATAACACTGCTGGAGGAGGAGGAAAAAATTTGAACATAATGTAAGGAATATAATAAGTAATCCTAAGATAAAATGATGACTGACACCATGCTGGTTCTTCCTGTTGTTTATGGATAATAACAGAAAATACTTTTTAATCCATCCTGCAGTCAGCCCAGACTTCGCAAGATCCCGCCACTGCATTCCAGCCTGGGCAACAACAGTGAAACTCTGTCTCAAAACAAACAAACAAACAAACCCACCAGGAATAAGTTGTAGAAATGAAAACAAAAGAGTATATAAATAGGAACAAACAAACAAAAAACCGGTGAGCAACAAAAGCTGACAAATTAAGTAGAAGGTGATGTCACCCTCTACCCCAATTAACTGCAATGGGGGTAAACCCTATAGGAATCACTGTCTTTTCCTGTTCTGACTGAGGAGTAAGGCACATACACAAAAGGCTGTGGGGAAAAATGTGTAAGTCAAAGTGAACAAAGGAAAATGAATAACCTAAACAAACTCTCTTTGCTTAAAGCATATGCTTCAGGGCATCACACACAAATCAGAAGATTGAACTGAAGTAAGCAGGAAGAGGACAATCCCCAATTTGGTGGAGTTGATTGTAATACAGAAAATTTGCTCAACTCAAGAAAGAAAAAGCAGAGCCTAAGCTTGCTACCTTCTCCACTGTCATGACTTGAGGCTATAGAAAAATTGAGTAATAGCAACACGCAGGCATCAGAGTACAGCTCTGAGAAAGGATAAACTAGAGAGACCTAGTGGAAAAAGTATCCTGGAGAATTCACTTAGACCAGGTGCCCCCAAACTTTTTACACAGGGGGCCAGTTCATGGTCCCTCAGACCTTTGGAGGGCCGCCACATACTGTGCTCCTCTCACTGACCACCAATGAAAGAGGTGCCCCTTCCTGAAGTGCGGCGGGGGGCCGGATAAATGGCCTCAGGGGGCCACATGCGGCCCGTGGGCTTTAGTTTGGGAATGCCTGACTTAGACACACTTTCAGAGCAAAAAAGTCTGCCCACCGTAAGCATGAGCAAGACTAAAAGAAATGGCATTGCAGTTATGCATTAACTACATCAAAAATGCAGCGAGGAAAAGTAACATGACACAGAAAAGAGAAAGCAAAATTATAGATGGAAAGAAAACATATTTAAGAGCAGAATAAACTCCTCCTCAAACTTCCTGCACAGTGTGCATGAACTTAGAATAGGAAGCCAAAAATACAAAAACTCATAAAACAACAGGAGTAGATATAAAGGAAGACAACAGAGATAAATTGAGAGTCCAACAACATCATTAGAACCATTACGTATCTATTTGATAAATCAGAAATAAGAAGAAAAAAGACAAGCTAAATGTCGTATTAATGGGATTGAGGAAAGGCCTGAGATATTAATAAGTTAAAACTAAGCTGATAGAGGGCAAAGTAAGTATAACCCGATACTTTATGTCCTTGTCATCGTAACTCAAGAAAATGAAACAGAAGAAATAGAAATATTAAAAAGAAAAGTCTCTGAAATTAAAGAGAAGCACAGTAGAGGACAGACCTTATCACCTAGGAAAAAAAAAATACAGAATGATCAACACTGCAGCCTATCTGGTTAAGTTATTAAGATTCAAGGACAAGGAAATTTTTTTTTCAGCCATTTAGACAGAAAGAGAAAGTCACCTAAAAGGGAGAAAACCTTTTGGTTTTTGACCTCCTCACACCAAGAAATTAACCCAGAAAATAATAGAACAAATATATAGAATATCCTGAAGGAAACATATATATATATATATATATATCTTCAAAATATATTATAGCCAGACATGTTATTTTAGGAATAAGGGCATTTTATATTCTGAAATATAAGAGAACTAAGGAAATGTTATGCATGAGAACTTTCTGACAAAAAACAAAATGCAAACAAACAAAACCCACCAAGAAATGACTGGAAAAGCCACAGCAAAATGACTAGTTCAACTCAGTGCCATGAAATGATAGTGCAATGTCAAAAAAATCCTAAGGCTAGAGTTACCAACTCTAATGCCTATGGGGTCAAGGCGAGATATAAAAGTAATTGAAACAGCTTGGATTCAGGGAAGTGGAAAGCATACATGCACTATCAAAACAAGGTAGTTGCAGACAATTTTGTGTTAAGAAAATGAAAAATGTAATTAACAAGGTGTCATATTACATTGGTGACTTTTTCAAGAAAATCCAGAAATCCAAACTTTTGTATTATTTCTCCCAATTTTTGAATCCCAGCAACAAAATCAACTTTATTTGATTTTATTGAGGAAAAAAAAATTCTCTGTTGGCTGGACAAGCTGGTAAGTGACTAGTCTGTCACCTGTGAAAAATAAAAGACCCCAAAATGATGCTCCCAGTCAGTCTAACTTTAGAGACAGACAGTAGACCCATACCATCCAATGTGAAATAATTCAAAAAATAGCAGTACTTATGGACCTGTCTTGAAAATTCTATTTGATGATAGAAAGTAGGCAATAAATAAAATGGAGAAACTGTGATTTTTTTTTTCTGGAAGTCCTAATGCAGAACCATATGCTAATGTTGAGCAATCTATTCAGTTTTACTTAATTTATCCTGATTTCTTAATGCAAAGAACAAAAAAAAATTAAATAGCATATAGAATACGATTAACATTTTAAAGATATTTCTACTCTTTTACTCTATTCCTGATACTATTACAGAATACCTCAGACGGAGTGATTTATAAACAAGGTTATTGCTCCACAGTTGTAGAGGCTGGGAAGTCCAAGATCAAGCCACCAGCAAATTCAATGTCTGGTGAAGCTTCAGTCTCTGCTTCCAAGACAGCACCTTGAACAAGGGGCCAAAAGCTTTGTCTTCACATAGTAGAAGGGATCGAGGATGATAGGTGGTTCCCTGAAGCCTCTTTTAGAAGTGCATTAATCCCATCCATGAGGCTCCACATAATCACCTTTCAAGGGCCTCACCTTTTAGTAACACAGCCTTGGAGATTAAGTTCCAATGTATGAATTTTGGAGGCACACATACAATCTAACCATAGTATCTGCTCATATATCTTTCTAATTATATATTTACTATACATAAGAAATATACGGAATGACGTTCACTTTTTGTTAGCAATGTTCACTTCTGTGTTGGAATATTAGAAGAATTTCTCATATTATTTGCAATTTTTACCAAAAAATCTGTAACATCATTTTTCTAAAAAATAATAAGAAAACAAAAAATATAATCTCCATTTATCTGGGGAAACCTCATACTATAATTATAGCATAGCTCTTTCCGAATGTATATATACACATGAATACACACACCAACTTATTCACACACAAATGTGTTCACAGATCTACTTGAACACTTATGCACACATAAACAAATGTGCTTGTAATGAGTTCATTCAATATTTACTATTCTTTTACCAAATAATATAAACATCAGGAAATACAGCTTTATAACATCATTTTATCTGCATATTCTCCACTGGGGATATGTGACTTAATTTATTTAAGTAGTTTCTACTTTGAGACATTCAAGTTGTTTATAAATCTTTGCTTTCATATACAGTTCTGCAATAAGCAAACATTCTTGCAGCTACATCCCTGCCTATATTATATTTATGAGCTTGTTCAGCAGAATATTAAACAAATCAAAAACTAGGGCCAAAAAAGATTTAGTTAGAAATGTAATGATGACTTAATATGAAGAGATATATTAATATAATTTATCATGTAAGAGATTTAAAGAATAATCATACTATTTTCATATAAGCCAAAAAAGCTTTGGTTAAGCTTAACATTGAAATGCCCTTAAACAAAAAAATAATCTTTTCCTGGAATGATATCTGTTTTAACTGAGTATTTTAATTAAAAAGTGAAAATAACTAATAGGTAACTACTAAACAAATACACAAAAATTAATAGTTTTTTTATATGCTAGCAATGATGTTACAAAAAATTCAAGAGAAAAAAAAGATACTTTTCACAATAGCAACGAAATATAAAATAGCCAGAAAATTTTAGTAAGAATGTGTAAAATATAAATAGAGCTATTAAACTTTTCTGAGATGTGAAGATTATTTAAATTAAAAAAGTACCATGATCCTAAATAGCAAAACTCAATGTAGCAAAGATTAAAATTATCCCAAATAAATGTATACAATGGGATTATTTTGGAACCTAAGTAATACCAGTCATTTTGTAGAGTGTGGTAAAACAATAATTCTTATATACCTCTGGTAGAAGTGTAGGTAGAAATAATCTTTTTAGAAGATGAAAGTAAAATTTATATCAAAAGGCCTTTTTAAATGTCCATGCCACTGCCCATCAATGACAGATAAATTTATATGTATAAAGAGACATTTGTTCAAAAAGCCCACTATTGCATAAAATGCAAAATAAGCATTTCACAGTAGCTATGCTCAAAAATCTCAGATCGATACTGGAAAAGGAGACATATACATAGTTAATTAATGTATGTTAGTATGTCTGTATGTATATTCACACACAAGTATTATAAAGAAAGCAGTGTAAGTTAAGGGGTGTAATTTAACTTACAACATACTACAAAGGTCTTTAAGGAGAAAAAAGACCACATTATTTAGAGAAAAGGGTGAAATCTGGGAGTAGAGAAGTGGATTTCCTGTGAAGCTAATGAAACCAAAACCTCAGGGTTCCTCACACACGCAGAATCCCTACAAGGCCCTGGGAGGTATGCTTAACATAGTCATAATTTTTTATGTGTGTTCACATATGTTTTTATAAAATTTGCAAACATGGCATATTTTAACCTTGATTAGTAGGACTTCTGCATCTTTCTGCTTAATTTCCCCACTGGCTAACTTCCCCTCCTTATGGAGTGGCCATGAGTATTTGTGGTTCAGTTCAGTTAAAAAGTTGGGGGTGCATTTGTTGGGTTTAGTAGGCTGTATTTATGTGATTCACAGTCACTTCTATATGTTGTTAAGAACACTGCTCTCCTCACAGTATAGAAGTGGCTCCCCCAAATATTCCTCTCATCTATCATGTCAACTCAATTCTTATTCTGACACAAAGGTGCAGGCTTACAGCATACAGGCATTCCCATGGCTCACAACACAGGAAATACGTGAGTCACATATACAGAAAAAAGGCTTGAAATGTATAGATTCAGTCTGCAGTCAAAAATTTTACCCAGTTCACTAAAGAGCAGAAATTCAAACCAAACACACACACACACACACACACACACACACACAGACACACAAATAGTTATAGAATTAGGAAGAATCTCATGAAGAGTCTCTCACTTATGGTTTTTGGTTCTGCCTTTTCTTCTTAATCCAGGCAGAATGCCAACAACCAAGGCAAGAAGAACGTAAAAAAGAATTCAGTATGTTCAAGAACCCCAAGCCTGGTAACTTCCTTAGTGATACCATTATTTACATAAACATCAATAAATCCAGAAGATTAAAGATTTGAAGCAATAATGAAAATGACCATTGTTAAGTATGCCTATTAAATTAAAAATAGTTACTGCATTATTGAAGGTTTTACCAAAAAACATAACAGGAAGTCATTCTAGAGCTTTCTAACATGGATACCATTGTAAAGCTTAGTCATAAGATCACTGCTTTAAATTTTCACTGAAAACTCAATACATGAAAGCTAATTGAAATTCCTTTAAGGTTTTCCAGGATTAAAAAGTAATTATTAGTGAGAAAAAACGCATGTGCTTATAAAATGTCAACATTTAATATTTCTTAATTATTTAAGACATCACTAGCAAGTAGGATTATGCAATGCCAGGATATAAATGGCTCAGCTACTGTTTGGTGTATTTTTAAAGCTATCTTCTATTTTTATTAAAAGACATGTTACTATGTAAAAGTCACATATGGAGGTCTTAAATCATTGTATCTGCAACTTCAAAGAATAAGATGTTTATTAGTGAAGAAGTCATTTAATTGTATATGTTCCAAGACATGAAGTTGCCAGCTGGAGTTGTCTAGTCCATCACTCCGATTCAAAGAGTACAGAAGCTCAACATCTATTCTGAAATGAAGGAGAATGAACAGCAATGTGTTTGGCTAGATGCCACTTAAGGAAACTAGTGAAGTTTTGAAGTTACCTATATCCTTCAAACAACATTCACCAGATAGTAACTGAGTATCTACTATATCCCAAAGACTGCAAGAAGCTAAAACTAAACATATATATAGGAATGTAAATTTGCAGTTAGTTGGGGCCAGCTCTGTCACTTACAACCCTAGTGGCCTCAGATAACTTACCTTCTTAGGGACCTGATTTACGCTTTATGAATGCTATTAATAATAAGGACAACTGAGGAGTGTTGTTGTTTAAGAGTGAAATTATTGATATATGTATTATCAAAACGAATGCTCACAAAGGGTTTCATCTATTTAAAAACTGTGCTTGGCTGTGACCCTGTCAAGAATCTGACTCAGCATTACATCTGGGTGTCCCGTGATTTCTCCAGAACAACACACTAAGTATGACCCACACTAAAATGGTACAGAATTTGAGATAAGAAAGTGACCACATTGAAATGGAGACAAAAGTAAAAGGTGGGGGAGACAGAGAAAGGCCAGACATTTTCTTTTGTGCTATTCTGTGCCATTTCAGTGCAGAATACTATCCCTCTAACTGTAGATTATTCTCATCCAAAAAATCTAGAAGGAGACACAGCAGCCACCTTCCCAAGTCTATTCACAGGCTTTGATAAAATATATGTATCTCTGTAGGACCGACTGAAGCCTCCTATTTCTCCTTGGAGTAAATGCTTATTGATACATAAAAACCTGTTGAAAGCTCAGAATTATCCACACATATTACACACACTTTGTAGACCATCCACAGAATATTCAGGCTGGCTTTGCCCCAGCAACTTACCACAAATATGGCTAACCAACAACCAGTTCCTTCTCAAAAAGCCCCGATTTCAACATCAGCACAAGGCAAAAGAAGCTAAAAGGAGTTTTACAAAATCAAAGAAAAAGGATTTGAGAATTATCTATTAATTATATTTATGTCAGTACACTCTTGCCTTATTTGGATAATTAAGAGTTGTTATCATTTTGCTTGGCATTTTTCTCTCTAATGTCAGAATGCAGATAACAAAAATTACTGCAAAAACTGATGGTCTATTTGGTTTTCTGATACCCTAGCAGAGTTCTATTCCGTTTTAGACCTCTTCACATTAATATATGTGTGCAAATGCCTGTCGATGGGTGAGCTATAGAACAGTTTTGAAAGTTTTTCTTATTCTCTAAGTTCACTTTTTTTTAAAATAATTAAAAACTGCTACTTTTTATCATCCCAAGCTTTTAGTACCTTCTTTTTTGGTACTTGATTGCCAGAACGAATGTAATGAAGCTATTTCACTTTGTTTTATTAGTTGTCCTCTAAGCTTATTGTATTTTCAAAATTTGATTTAGAAAATGCACAGCAAAAATATCATTTAAAATCAGACTCTTGCAGAAAGGATTTCCTGGCTAGAGAAGATATAAATGTAATTTTTCCTGTAGAATCTTGCTATTCTTAAGAAATCATCTGAGTTTGTAGCATGAAAATTCATGCATCTTGTTTATAGAATCAGCATCCCTCAAACTTTTGTTTAAGGAGCAAAAGTTTACTATCTGAATAGCACAAATGTGCAACACTTACATTCAGAGAAGTTGGTACTATTTCTAACCAAATATGATTAGAAAGCAGATGACACACCTAAAGTGATGCTGAAAATATCTTCACTTTTCTTGTAGTAAATTTTAGAGCTAGAAGGCTAGAAAGTACAAAAATTAGGCATTGCAATGTTCACATTTAGTGAAAACTGAGGCCTCTAAAATTTAAATAAATTTTCCCAAAGTTGCATTGTTTGTGTCAAAAATCAGGACTATATCCCAATTTTCTTCCTTCTAGCTCAGTATTTATGATTTAAAATATTGGAATAAAATATAGTCAAAGATAATGTATGCCATTATTAATGACAAAGATTAGTAATTGTTAAATTCACTTCTAATCAAGTTTTCTAAAATCTGATTTTTGAATTTATACTTGTAAGTACATATTCTGCTCCAAACCACCCAACTTCTTAGAAAATGTAATATCTGAACACCCATCTTAACTTTTTCTAAACCAAGAAACTTAAACCTACTAGCTACTGATTCTATTCTTGTGACCTACTCCATGGATTTTCTTTGGCAACCCAATAAAAACCTCACATGTTGAAATAATTTATTTTCGAACCTAATATTCCTCTGTAAATTCTTCCATTTGATTAACTTTTTTCTCTTTATCATTATCTCATAGACAGTTTACACAATAGGAAAATTGCTCATTTCTCCAATTATGAAAATAAATGAAGAAATTTGAGAGAGAAATAGAGAATTAACTTTTATAAATTTCTTGGATATTATACATGTTTTAACTAATTAAAAGACAGTTTCTTGGGGGTTTTACTTGTAATCTAGTTACAAACTATTTAAGAATAGGTGAGGTTCAAAATAGTTTTTTCTCAGCCATTTGGTTAAACTTTTAAAGTAAACATCTATAAGCAGTCCCTAAAGCCTTTGGGTGGAGAGTGCTGGAAAAGTTGAGCCTCTGTGCTGTGCTGTAGGTATTTTTTATACCTACAAAGTTTTCAGGTTAAACATTTGTAAAAGAAACTTTTTTCTGAGTGCAAACGAGGGACAAGGTACAAGTCTGATCTGGTGGAAATTAAGGGCAATTAACCAGGAACAGATGTAGGCATCAGCTCTCCCCCCTTGTCCCTGACTTTAAGAAGCACTTTTCCATCAAGACAGAATTGGGCAGTGCCTTGCACAGACGTTGCTTGTTTATCTAATCTTTGTAGCCACTCTGGAACAAGAAGGGAAAGGAAATCCCCTGCAAGCTCCGTCTCTCAATTCTCTAGCTCTCAACATCACTGGTAGGAAAGGAATAGCAAGAGAGGCATTGCTGAGACCAAACTCAGTCATTCTCTGGCTCCTGGAGCACTATGGGAAGAACTGGGCACTTAGCCACCAAATGACTTAGTTTTGAATGAAATGAAGTGACAGTACTGAAAAGGGAGAAGGTTGGTTATAAATACTCGATGGAGTTAATGGAAAAATTACTAAAGAGAAGCAAACAATGTCACACAATGCACCTGGTAGACACAATGCACCACCTGAGGCATTTTTCAGTTAGCTTTGCCTTTTTGTACCTTGGGTTCTAGGGATCAATTGTAAGTTCTTTTCTTTTCTGATTACTGTTGGTAGATTTGTTTCACTATTTACATTCCTATCACCAAATATGTTTGGCTGGTATCTTTTTGTAAGAAACCAAGACTATGCATTTTTTTGGAGCTGCTAAAAGCCTCTCCAATGCAGGGTACATCTGTAGAGATTTTGAAATCTGTATTTACACATAAAGGTATGTACACTCTGTCAAGCAGTAACTAAGCAACTATCATGTAATCTGATCCTGGAAGAGAACAAATGACGACTTTACTCTCTCTCACCCCACTTACATTTTTGAAAGCCAAATAAGAAGTACTTATAAAAACAGCAATGAACCTGAACAGATAGGCTAGTGGTAGTAATGACTTATTCATGTGTTGCTCAAACTTAAGAAGATCTTAGAATATTTTTAAATGCTTTCTCTATACAAGTGAACTTTAATCTTGATAAAATTCACAACAATTATTTTATATAATTCAACTGTCCAAATATAGGCATAACTATGGATATAAAGTTTAGTATAAGTGTCAAATCTAAAAAACCAGCATGCTATTTCATAGAGTGCATTCAAAAGTAAAGCCAAGGAGAACATTCTTCATGGGAGGCCTGTAGAGACATCCAAGTTCTGAATAATATTGACAAGCCTCATAAATTTGGAGGGGAAACCCAGTGTATTGCCTAAAAGCTAAGTCAAATATTTGGAAATAATTTGAAATATTTGTACTACTATGATCTAATATCAAAAATTAATCAACAAAAGAAATAAGAAACTTAGCCAGAGTAAGCAAACTAATGATTTGAAATTCATACCATCCCATTTGACAAGAAAAATATAGAAAACAGATCTTAACTGAGGTCCAATTTTTGGGACCAATCTCCACTTTGATTTATACATGGAAAGCTCTTCAATTGGAAAAGAGTAAGAACTGAGCAAAAGATGAAACAGCAACAAGAGTCCTGAGCGAAGAGTCGGCTAGGGGGTTTCTACACAGTCATAGATAATTTGGGGTCCTAGAGAACCTAAAAATGAACAAGTTGTGACCAAAGCTTAGCCCATGATTCATTTTGGTGCCTTGCTGACACTTCTTGAAGAACAATTCCAACTCTGTTGTATGGGGTTTTGCCAGATGATAAACGTAAAACGTTTTCCACATTAGGATCACATGTGCTGTGCAGAAGTCGTTGAGTTTACTGAAGTTTTTATTAATCACATCTGAGAGACTAGAAATAATTTTGAGTTACCATAGTTTCTTAAGCACCGTGCTTCTTTCTAAGCTGTGAGAACTCAAAAGGTCCAAGGACATCTAGATTTCTCTGAGAAAAGTTCTAAAGGGGAGAAGTACATGTAATTCAGTGCATTGTTGATGTTCCAGCTTTGGCGTTCCCAGATGAGAATGAAGGTATCTACATAGAAAATACTGGTAATTGTAATTCTAATGTTAAATCTGAGTGATTTTCCAGGTTCAGTGGCTTACGCCTGTAATTCCAGCACTTTCGGAATCCAAGGCGGCAGATCACTTGAGGTCGGGAGTTCAAGAGCAGCCTAGCCAATATGGTGAAATCCTGTCTCTACTAAAAACACAAAAATTAGCCAGGCATGGTGGCTGGTGCTGTAGTCCCAGCTACCTGGGAGACTGAGGCAGAAGAATCACTTGAATTCGCAAGATGGAGGTTGCAGTGAGCCGGGATGGCATCACAGCACTCCAGCCTAGACAACAGAGTAAGACTCCATCTCAAAAAAAAAAAAAAAGTTTGAGTTATTTCAGAGCAAACAATTAATTGCTGAAAAAATACAAATATAATTATCATCTTTTGTCATGAAGAGAATACTGAAGCCATGAATGCATGGGAAAGTATCTTTTTCCTGAGGATATGACTAGCCACGCTCCTTACATGAGGACATTTTGGAACAATTGCTCTGAAAAAGCCCCTGCTCTGGTGTCCAGAATGTCAGAAGCCATTCTGTGGAAGCTTCAAAAAGAAGATTCTTAGAGAAAAGCCTCATGTGCCAGAGAACAGTTTTTAAAGAGTTGTCCTGACCTTTCAGTTTTGGTGAAAAAATTCATATGGTGATAGCTGTGACATCAGGAATTTTCAAACTTGCCAACATCCTCTATTAGAAAAGCTATCATATCTGCTGCTCCTGCTCCTTATCACTCTTTAGCCTCTTTTCTGTTTTACATTTGTATGGCACATTTTTAAATCACTTAACATCTTACATACTTTTTACATATATTTATTATCACAGCCAACACTTTGTTTTATTCACTTTAAATAAAGCATCTCTAATGCTTAGATTATGGAAGAAACACATTACTTACTCAATATGCTGCTTTCAACTAAATGAATATCAAATTCATATTCTCATTCCTATGTTATAAGAAGAAAAAACCGTGAGGCTCAGAGAGATTAAGTGGTCAACTCAATGGCATATAGATACAGAAAATGATGTGGCAGATTCACTTGCTTTTTTCAAAATGTTGACAACTTTAGCTACTTGGAAAAAAATAGCTTTCAGAAAATAATGCTGTATTTGGAAGAACATATAGTTTAGATATCTCATATTCACTGTATATATTATGTCTGCTGAGCATTTCCTAGCCTATATATATATATATATATATATATATATATATATATATATATATTTATAATCTATGCATTTAAAAGAGATGCCTCAAAAGGGAAGATTTGCAGGAAAACTCTAGAACAAGTTTTAGACCTTCATTTTGTGTGTACCTCATTTTGCTTTATTCACTTTGAATAAAACATCTCCAGTACTTAGATTATGGAAGAAATATATTAGTTACTCAATATGCTGCTTTTGACTACACAAATATCAAATTCATATTCTCATTTCTATTTTATACAGAAAAAACCCTGAGGCTCGGAAAGTTTAGGTAATATACCCAAGGACATACAGATGTAGAATAGTAATCACTGGGTGTCAACATAGGTTAAATACCAACCGACCATGATGTGATCACTGTTTGGGGGATCATTTGACGATGATGATGACGATGACAATAAGAACAAACATTTGGGCAGCACCGACCATGGACTCCGTGCTTTTCTAAGCACATACAGTTGTCACTAACTCATCTCATCTACACAGAAACCCTCCCAAGTGTAAACTATTATTACCCCCACTATACTGATAAGAAAACAAAGGCACAGAAAAGTAAGGTACTCAAAGACATACGGTTAACTGTACGTAGTTAAGCCAAGATTAAAACCGAGGCGGGCTAGTTTGGAAGTCTGTGCGTTAGCTCTCCACTCTCTTGACTTGAAAATGAGTAAGTATGTCTTTATTCAGCAAATCACTTGGCAAGTCTTGGTCTTAAAGACAACGGAGGATGTGTGGATTGAATTAAAGCAAATTAGCAGGGTTTATATTTTACCAAACAAACTATGTAAGGAAACTGATTAAAGTGTCACCTTAGAGGAAGGTTCCTAGACACATACCACAAGGTCCATTCTGTTCAGTACTTACATCACTTGAATGAATACACAAAAGACAAGCTGACCCAGTTAGCTGATGACGCCAAACTGCAAGGTTCTGCAAAGGTGCAGAATGACATAGCTTTAAAATAACTATGTAGCACCTCACTGGAAGGAGAGTGACAGAGTGTTCAGAGAAGGACAGCAAGGCTGCTCTCGAATGCTCCACCAGTGTTAATGCTCTTCTCCTCTCTCCGCCTTCAGCCCCACTTCCTTTTCCTGTTTTACACTACAGCCTCTATCACGACCTATTAGCGATTTGCCACCTGCAAGGGGTTTGCTGTAATTTAGGATCACTGAGGATGGTAACCTTTCCGTTACCCTGCTCCCTACCAAATCCTGAGTAGTCCTCCTATACCCAGGTGGATAAAAATAAAAAGAGATAAGGCAAAGTATCTTTCTAACTCCCCACCTTCTCCTAATACCTTTAAAATCATTCTATCAAAGTTACCTGGTAAACGGCATTCTGCTCCCACGTCATTCACATTAATATTTAATGCTTGATCGATTTAAAAGCATAGAGTTGCAAAGTGCACTCACACATGCTTGGTAGTTTCCATTTGAAAACGGAAGGATGACTCACCAGGCTCTCCTTTTCCTGTAAACACGCTTAGTGCAAAACACTTGAGCCCTGTGTGTATTTAATGTTCCTACCTTCTGAATGTTCCCGCTTGATGGGGCGGATTAACGGCTCAAGCCATCTAACGGTAGGCTGAGAACAAGCGTTGCAACCGGAAGAGGAATTGCGTGTTTCCTGTAGACAGGTGGACGCTTCCTAGGCTGAGGGATGCGCCCTCTGCTGGCTCTGGGCCTTCTGCGCATTTGCTCAAGGACTTCTGCATCCACAGCTGGGGAGAAAGTGGAAAATGCATAAGACGAAATAGCTAACAAGTTCCGGAAATTCTGCCATTTCCTTAACAGAGGTCAGCATATATAATAGAGCTCCTTCACCCCACCACGTCTTCCCTGGCCACCTGACCCTCGTGCGCCATAAAAGAAAACACAACCAAGACCCAACGTGGACCACAGAGAAATTCATGAGAGCTGTTGTTTCACTGGTTTTGACATCGACTTGAGGAAGCTTGGCATCTAAGCTACCTTTAACAAATAGCATCATTTATTAATGCCTCTCCGTGCCTGAAGCAGCTCATTTGTTACAGTGCCTGGGAACACGGCTGTTGAGCTCATTTCCAAAGAAAAAGGAAGGAGGACACTGGAAAATGTTTCCTCTCTGGCAGACAAGCTGATGAAAAGTCGCTTGGTGCACGTCCAGATTTCTGTCTCTTGCTGAATTTTTAATCTTGTTTCTCTTGGACTAGCCCTCACCTCTCCAGTTTTGACCACTGATGCATGTGTAGGGGTTATGCTATTCTGAAACTATAGATTTTGTTTGAGAAGGGCAGCACCTGGAAAAACTGGCTAGGAAAATAGTGGTATTGTTTTATTAACTCCCTTAGCACAGTCTCTATTCTTTACAGTTTTCTTGAGAAATTGTGTTAATAATAAAGCACGTTTTCACTGAGCAATTTTCATAGACTTTTCCTTGCTTTCCTGAAAAGGCATTACCTTCAAATGGATGCTAAATAGCAATGTTGTGCATTCAAAGAGGGAAAGGGGGTTATGTGTCTTAGAACTACCTAAATCACTCCTGTAATTTGCAGTGTGGAAAAGGGCGTAAATGTCCTCATGTAAAATTCAAAAGAAATATACTGGGACAATGTCTCCCATAGCAACAGCTGTTTTAGAAGTTCCAGCATGATTAACAAGCGTCTGTTTCATCTTTTTTTCCTTTGTTTAAAATCAGACCACAGCCTGCTAAATCAGCAGGTCAGCATAGTACAAAGGTTTTCACAAAAGAAAAATGTGACTTCTATGGATTTATTTTTCTATTGTATTCCATTATTTGCCATAGTGTCCGTCTGCTTTTAATTAATCGTGGCTAACCATGATTAAGTGAAGAAGCCGATTGTTTTAAAGAATCCAAAAAAATCGTAAAATAAAAATTCTCTATCTTCATTAATATTTACATTAACTGACCGGAATACATTTCAATGCAATAATAGCTGCTTGAATTTACTGTCTATGCAAGATGACATCTGACTTCTGAGTCAGTGGGCACATTCCAAGCTTGAATACCTCAGACAGCACACTCTGAGATGGAGTATTTATTTGAGAGCGCTCTTAGGATCAATACCTGTGGAAAGAAGAGGTAAGGAGCAAAGGTTAACAGTGGCCCTGCAATACCAACAACATCAACAGCCTCAGCAGACACCACAGGTTGCTGTGAAGCTAAATAGCCCTTCAGAGACTGGCTGGGTCTTCCTACTGTTCTCTACGGTGATCAACATTTGGATGTGGGCTGCTTCAGACAGGGGATGTGATACCTTCCCCAAAGAGGACCGATAGCTGATGACCTTATTCCATCAGCATTATCAGCAACTAAAAGAATAATTTCTGTAATCCAGAAAAGGGATTGGTGTGGTACGTCACTAGTCCAGCATACTATATATGCATAAGATCTAACACTTATCTTTTTAATAAAAAGCATAGAAATTAGGGAATGTAACACGAAAACTAAACCCAATCAATATTATACAAAAGTTATTAAACCGTTTAGAGCTGGCAATAAAGCATTTGATCAGAGTTATAGTACCTGTTAGTTCTTAAAATATCTGTAAAAAGAACAAATTTAAACTTATTAAATTCCCATGAAAAATAAATGAAATAACCACTTCTGGGAAGAAAAGAAATTTAAATACAATTACTCAAAACATGAAAATTAAAAGATCTTCTGTGTTAGTTTCTAAAGTAAACTCCCATGCAGAGGCTATTTTAATTATCCAGCATCCATATGTGCTATAAATGTGCTTAACTTGATAAATGTATCTTCTATAAATGTCTTGCATTAGTGCAATGTCAGTCATATTAATTATCATTTTAGAGTCTGCCTTTGATTAAACTGTGTATGCTTAAAATACAATTAGGATACACAAACATCGTGTCTCACTTATGAATATTTATATATGTCATTTTTAGCAATTATTTGTATCTTTATTTGATAGCAATAAAACATAAACATTCAAGATCACTGGGAGCTTCTATGCAGATGTTTTTTCTGTAAATAAGCATTTTAGAAGTACTAAGCTTAGTATTTTCATTCACTATATACTTGAATCATCATCATGTATGTGATGTGATTAAGAATGCATTACATAGTATTATAAAGAATAGTCAATTACCTGTAATTAATGTATAAGTTACACTGCAAGATTTAAAAAGACATGAAGAAAATGTGTGAATCTTTTTTAAGCTCCTAGAGGCCAGGGCAATGTCTGCATCTGTTTTGCTCACCACTGAATCCTTGGGTCTTAAAGCATCTGGCATATAGCAGGCTCTCAGTTTTAAGCATTTGGTGAATGTTGAAGGGATTATAAATCTCAGCTTTTAAAAAAGCAAATTGTCTTCCATTTCCAAAAATGAAAGAATCTGGTTCATGGTTGTTTTCAGGTTTCGATAAAAAATTAAAAATAAACATTTTAATGGGAAATTTGACTTACATATTTAGGTTAATACATTCCTTTCTTTCTGTATTATTTCAAAGATTGAAACAGCCTTCTTTTACTTAAAGCAAAAGATTTCATTACAAGATATCAAAATGAAGCCCAATTCCAATTTTAATATCACATTACCTAGTACGCATACTAAACAGCAAGTGCTAAATATTTTGGAGAAAGAGCTGCTAGAATTTTGCCAGCAGATTTAACAAAAAGGATATTTAAAAGTTTTATCTATTTGCTCTGCATTTCCAAATCTCCCAAAATGTTCTTAGAACCCAATTGAGTCTCTCGAAGAATAAGTAGGAAAAATTTAAAGAAAAAATATAGAATTGTGTATATAAATGGAATTGCCAAAGCCAGCCATGTTATTACAAAACACCAAGATAAACTCAGAATGAAAATGACTCTAACAAGTTGCAAATGAATATGTTTTGCTGATTTGGAAATACCAAAATCCAAACACCCCCATGTCTTAAGTACTATAGTTTGCTACACTTTTTTCTAGAAATAGAAACATAACCACTCTATATTTATGTTCTATTAGTGGCTGAGTTTTGGAAGTCATGCCAATAGGATTCCAGAAATGAAAAAAAAAAAAGATTTTGTGTGAGTCATCTATTATGAGCCTCTTCAAATCTACATCATTACCAAAATATGATCAAAATTGCTATATAAATGCCCAAGAATTGGAACAGACGAGAGAAACAGGGTATCATGTTAGAATTCAGTTAGTTCTAATATGGTAAGAAAGCTACATTCATCTTGGAGTCCACAAAAAATTTTGTGTTGTTTTGGGGAATCTCTTTTTTAATGATATGTTGACTTGGAACAGAACACTAATGCAGGAGAAGATCTGTGGCAGAGGCTTGTTACCCACTACGGTAACTACAACAGTATGTGATGGCATGCTCCATCCTCCCTGTATTTCAAGGCTTAATTTTAAATGGTCAGTACTTAACAGCATACATGAAGACAAGATTGCCAATCATTTGAATCACGATTCTCAAAAGAATGGCTTTCCATTGTTTTTTAACATATGTTGGACTAATATTCCTATAGGAGCTCTTCGACCAAATTTTAGTCAACACTAGAGTGTTGAATGCAAATAAATATCCCATTTCCTTGAGTCTATGGCTAAAAATCACTTGAAAAACAAACAATTTAACACTTTTTAAATAATATTTTATTGCTAATTTTGTTTCAAAGATTTTACTGAAGAATCCATTTAGAAAAAGCTATTCTAGAAATTCAAGTAGTAATATTTCATGTCATTTCCATTAACTGGTTGCACGTTGCATATTTCATTTACTTAAAACCTAATGCCACTCCCCCAAAACACACACATATGCGCACACCCCAATCTGGAACCTAACAGGAAGTTAGTAAGTGTTACATCAGAAGGTACTGGCAATTCCTGCTAGTAGCATGTATTAAAACCAATAGCTAGAGGCCTAAAAGTAGGAAAAAGAGTTATTTCTTTAATTGATCATCTGAAATGTATCACTCTAAAACAATTTTTTGAGAGACAAGCACTTAAACACAATTCACCAGCTCAGTTCTAAGACCACAGCAATGTTCATGAAAATGTGGCAGAACCACATACAAAGGGTGGTTTTGGAATAGAGTATAATAAGCTGAAATACCTCTTTAAAACAAAAAGTCCTGAGCACTTAATGTGCATGTTAAATTTTGCCATGACCTCTATTTTACAGATGATGAATCAAAGCTTAGAAGAGTTAGGTAACGTATCCACAAATCCACTGCTTATAAATGGTAGCTTCAATCCAAACTCATCCTGTTAGACTCCAGTGCTTACAAGCTCACATTTTCATACAGTGGCTATTTAATGGAGACACACACACACACACACACACACACACACACACACACACAGTCAACCATTTCGATTCTGTGTTATTTTTATTATTCTAGGATTTCAAAAAATAGCAGATGAAACTGCCTTTTTGTTGACACATGCAATTTTTTAAACAAAAGATACCAAAGAAAGGTGAATGGATAAATAAAATATAAAGTACTATATGATTAATATCCATGTTAAGTAGCCTAGACTAAGAACTACATAGAGATAAGAAAACAGGACAGTAATGTAAACTGAAATTGTTAGAAAAAGATTTCACAGAGGCAGTAGGCTTGAACTGGATTTTGACATTTGAGTGATAATTGGACAGTCATATTTGAGAATGGAGACTATTCCCATCTGAAAGAAAACCACACAATTAACTGTACAATAAATAAAAATTAGAGTGGATCACCTTAGTTGTATCAAATGTGAAGAGTACATGAAGTTATATAGCATCATAATGAGATAATTAATACTAATTATACTTAAAGATTATCTATTTTGAGTAACACTAGCAACTAAGTTAAAGAAGAGTATGTTTGAATACTTTGTGATTTATGCATATAAAATTCAAGAACAGGCAAATAAATAATCAACTACTAAAACAGAAGTCAGACCAGGCGGGGTGGCTCACACCTGTAACCCCGGCACTTTGGGAGGCCCAGAGGGGTGGATCATTTGTGGTTAGGAGTTCAAGAACAGCCTAGCCAATATGGCAAAACCTGTCTTTACTAAAAATACAAAAACTAGACAGGCATGGTGCCACATGCCTGTAGTCACTGCTACTCAGGAGGCTGAGGAAGGAGGCTTGCTTGAACCTGGGAGGCAGAGGTTGCAGTGAGCCGAGATTGCCACTGCACTTCAGCCTAGATCACAGAGAAAAACTCTGTCTCAAAAATAAATAAATAAAATGAAACAAAATAGAAGTCAGACTAGGTGACTGCTATCCCAGAGGTTATTGACTGGGAAGGGGCACAGGGAAACCTTCTGAGGTGGGGGAAATATTCTGTGTTGATCTGGGTGGTGAGTAGACAGATGCACGTAAAAATTCACTGAGCTCTCCACTTAAGCTTTGTTTACTTACTAAATTCCTTTTCGTGAGTTGTATCTAATTAAATAAATGAATAAAAATTAGAGTCTGTAGCAGGAAACAGGATTATTTAGTGTAATATACATTTAACATTAGAAAAATCTTTACTGACCACATGGACTACATGGGAAAAAAATGAAAATAAGAATTAAGGAAAATCTCTCAAGGTTACCAATTCCAACTCTGGCCTTCACAGATAAGGAAACTGGCACCAAGTGGATGCAAAGACTTGCCCTGGGTCAGGTGACATTCAAAGGCTAACATGGATTAACGTGGTTGAAAGCTTTTCTATCCTTTGGTCATGCCTCCAAAATATATTTCATGCACCACGTATTTCTAAAAAGAAGCCTGATACACTATTGAATTCTTAATGATATTTACTTTCCAGTTTCCATATTATTGCTTGCGTTGGTCACACTCATTTTTCCTCCTTATTCTTGACATTTCTAAACTGAATTATTTCAATCTTTCCTTGAAATTGAAATTTGGCAGCTGTATTTGTTCTGAGACTTCAAAGAAATTCCCTCCATTCCTGAGGAGACCTTCACCTGAGTCATTTTGTACTTATCAGCATTGTTTCATGTGCATGATCTTTGCTCCATTGCTCTATAGGTAGAGAAAGAGATGATGTCGATATTGATGCAGACAACATTGCTCCAGGTAGATATGTTCTCCCTGATCCTTTTGCCTCATTTAGCTACCACAGATCTCCAGAATAGCTGTTCACAATGGAATTCCCTATCCTCCCTCCAACAATCATCTTCCTGCTATTCTCAACTAGTTCTGAGACTTCAACAATGAAATTTGCTTATGGGAAATGCTAAGTGCTTTTTCTTTGTATGTTTTTCATTTATGTAGCTCTCAAAACAGCATTCACTAAATTATATATATGGGACACAACGGTCTTTTTTGTAGAGATCTTGACACTACCTAGATATGTTAAGGTTTGTTGAAAAACTTTAGGCAAATTCACATGCCATGACGTAAGTGAATTATCTGCATAGCAATCCCTTAGCATATTAATAAACAAATGTAAAATAGCCCAAATACAAATATTCCTGAACTAACTAGATGCAAGGCATGGGTACATTTGTTGTCATCATATTCGCAGATGAGTACAATTTAAGTTTCCGTTTTTGCAAGTCTGCTAATTTACCTATAATTAGAGACACAGAAATCTGGTCAAAGCTTTTCCAACAATCTTCAGAAGAGTTTATAGTCAAAGGCAACAGATGCCAGAACTTTGTTATTCACTGCCAACATTTCCATGGGCCAATTTGGTTCATATTCCTCTGTGTTGACATAAATATGACAATTTAGATGAAGGCAGATTCAGAGACCTCTGATCCCCAGCAGCTGAGAAAATTTTATCATCACTCTAGATGGGCTCTGCCAGATTTCTTCATCTGCCACTTCAGATCCACTCCAACCCTGAGCCATCCTGCTCTGTGTTCTGGGGGAACTGATTTGAAATGGATCTTTTCAAACAGTCCCCTTGCCTTCTGGCTTCCTGTTGGATTGGCCAGTGGAGACCACCAGTAAGACATAGGAGGAAGTAAGGAGATAAAGCCTGAGCATTTTTTTCACCTGGCTTCTTGGAGGGAGGATCACCTCAGCTTACTCTATCCCATGAATGAAGATGATTTTTCTGTTAGGTTGCCTTTCCCAGACTATCTGCTCTGTCTCTAGAGTCTATCAACACTTCCTTCCCTCACTCCTTTGTGCCTAGGAATAAGAGTGTCCACTGGTTCTGGGTTCTAGACTTCCCAGGTGGTTTCCCTTGCCCACAGCTTTTCAACTGACCCCTTTATTATGCTTTGTTGACATTACTCAATTTGAGTGTATCTGTTTTGTGCAGGGACCTTAATGATAATTTAGCTCCAATAAGCCAGTGGAAATAACTTTGGAAAAGTGGCCCATCTGGAAAAAATAAATGTTTCATTTGCTTTCTCTCCACTTCCAAGCACGCAGAGTAGTAGAGTATTAAGTGAACACCAGACTGCCACATCAACCAGACTGCCAGTCCCAACCCTCTGCCAAAGTCTCCTGATAGTAACCACCTAATATAAACTGGAGTGTTTTAGCACCTGATAAAGCAACTGTGACATATTAAGAGTTTGTCTGAATTTCTGTTTAAGGGGAAATTGCTTTAACCATAAACCTCCAAAGTTAAGTAATATGTTAGTTGTTTAATCTTCCCTGTATTGTAGGATTAATGGACTAACTCATGATGGGATGATTGATGAGAAAGTGAAAATAAACCCTGCTGATAATTAAACTGTGCCTCTCCTAATAGAACGTTTTCAATGATACCTAAGCAAGATCAATAAAAAAACACTCTTTTCAGTATGACAACTCCAAGGCCACACTGTAGCTCTAAAATGACTAACGCCTTCTTCTGAGTCAACTGGTACTTTCCCACCAATGACATTCCAACCCTACTGCATCTTTTTGCCTGTCAAACAAAGATCAGTGAGGTACCCAATTGCTGAGCTGCGGCTACTCCTCAACAGCATCAATAGAAAGCTGATGGCCACTTCCCTAAACCCTCTTAAGAATCATTCAGTGCAAGCCTGAACCCTACAAAAAGTCCCTCCCCATCCTCTCTTATTGAAATACCCCACAGTCCCTTTTGGAGTATGTTTTCCCTTGCTGTGGCAAGCTAAATAAGCCTCACTTTTTTGATATGGCAATATTATGGAACTATGGAGAACTGAATCCAGGAACAGATGCTCCAGTCTTACTCCCTTGGCCTCTTTACCATTATTGTGCAACTCTTGTGAAATGTGCTTTCACTCACACAAGCCAGTACACATTTGCCTGTTTACACAAATGGCTGAGAATTTACATTGTCCTGGAGGGTAGCCCTTAACAATAACTGTAGGAAGCAGAATTATAACCGCTTCATCTCCTTCGCTCCAATCAAGACAACTCTGAGGTGTGCCCTACACTTTTTCTTTTCAGAGCTTCACTGTGAGACTGAGCCAAAGTTACCCTCTGTAGAACTTTGCTTGTAAACACTTGTCTGTCTGCTTCCTTTTCCCTACTAGTCCAGTTTTCTCATTTCCCAGTTGGTTTTTCCAGGGAATGCTTTTTAACACTTTTCCATGAATTCTCCTCTGATAAGTTGCTTCTGAAGAACCCAAATTATGGGAAATGATAGCACAACTTAAAAGGCAAATCAGTATGGTGAAGGCTCCTGGGGAAGTGATCATCTCAACCAAGATTTAAATAAGGTGTAGGATTTACACAGGTGGAGATGTAAAGAGTGGCACAGAAGTCCAAGGAGAAAACGACAACAAAAAATGATACGGAAAACTAGTTTGCTGTGTACCGACGCCCAGAAGCTGTTGCATAAAACTGGAGCACCCAGTATGGACCATGAGTGTTCAGTTAGTAGCATATCATGGAAGGCTTTTTGTGTCACCCTAAGGATGAACTTTACCTTATGACTGAGAGAAAAATATTGAGATTTACATTTCAGATCCGCCATTCTGGTAGTTGTGTGGAGGATGGATCTCGTTAGGCATCTACTGCAAATAAGCAAAAAAAGATAATGCATGGAAGTTGGACGCAGACTGGAAGATGCAGATTCGAGAAATAAAAAGTAAAATTGTCAGGTCTTAATGGATGTGGAAGCTGAAGGCAAGGAGGGACCCACAGGTAACTCTAACTTAAGGAATAGATGCATGGCGATAACAGAATCTACAGAGACAGAAGTATGTTGAGTGGTACCATGAAGGTTTTAATTGGGCATGCACTAAACTTGAACAGCTCATGAAACTCACTGAAAGAAATAATACAACCAACAGTTGGAATGAAGAATGTGAGCATCAGGGAAAATATCTGAAAGGAGATATAGGTGGTAATGAAGATTCCGAGAGTAGATGAGATCACTCCAGAGTGTGTTTAGTGAGAAGAGCAGTGGTGTAAGGAAGGGACCCTGGAAATCCCCCATGTTTAATGTTCTGGGAGAGGAACAGGACTCTAAAGGACATGGACCAGCAGAGTCCACGAGGCTTGAGGAACAAAAACAGGGACACATCTTTTTTCCAATCACCAGACTGTCCTTTTGACCTCCTAATACATTGTCCATAAATTTATGGGACATTGACTCAGAATAATGGCCAAGTTTCTTTAACATTTTTATACCCTGAAATTTTCTTATAGCCTGCATACTCAGTGTCAGCTATACTGGACAAAATGTAGTCCTGTTCTCAAAGTCTAACTAGGTCAACAAACTGAGCGGACTGCTCAATTATTTCTACATATAGGTGGATCCTATTCCCTGAGAGAATAGGTAGTGTCACTTACATACTAACATCCATGAACCAAATCAATCTATCTCCTAACATTTTCATAACTGGCTGTGAAGGCCCAGCTTTCCCTTTATCATCCCTTTAAAGCAAAGTGGGGACCAATTCTGTCGGAGACCCCTGTGTCCTGGGAAGGCTCAGAAACTGCCCTCCCTCCTAGCCATCAGCAAGTTAGTTACTTGCCAAATTGCATCATAACAGAAATACATCAGGAGTCTGGAGAAATAAAAAAAGAGAAACATAGGACAATACTAGAGTGATTCTGATTGCCATAGAATTTTAAAATATAAATTAAAACAATGCTGCCACTGACCTAAGTAACTGTACACAACAGAGATATTCTTTATTAAGGCCTTGCTCAAAACAAATATTTTCTCATTTAATATTCAAAATGGTGCTTTGAATAGCAATTTATATAATCCCATTAAAAAAAATAAGCAACTGAGGTAACTAGGAACCCAACACCAGACAATTCAACAATCCCACGACTGAGTCGTATTAGTTTGTTTTTGCATTGCAATAAAGAAATACCTGAGACTGGTATTCCTTTTAAAAGATGGATCTAGTTTTGTTTTTCATACTGCTAGAACAAGCATATACTTATGTCTCAGCATAGTTATTTCTGCCCTAGAACTTATTAAAATGCAAAAATTTAAAAAATAGATATGAAAACTTTGAATATATGATATGTGCCAACTCAAAGCAAAAAATGGCTATTTCACTGAGAGAAATGTGAGTTTAAAGTTAATACTGACCAGGAAACTTCAACCATAAACTTCAATGATATCCCAATGAAAAAAAAAATTTATAATGTCAACTGTACACCAAAAAGGTGTTTAATAAAAGGTTGTCAGGATAATAAAGAAGAAAATTAGTTGAATACATTAAAAAGGTGACTGCATATTTATTAAGCAATTAGTCATGAACTTCAAATGAGCCAATGACCAAAGAAAGAGGCACCAACACACTCACTGCCCCACCAGATCAAACGGGGAAGTTATGCTCTTTGTAGACTAAAGTTCCTGTCTCAAGAGTGAGCTCTTGTGCTTCCAGTGTCCATACGTAAACTAGAAGCCTTCCTTAAGCAAGTGGAAACCTTGTGTATAAAGGGCAATCACCCATTTATTTATACTCCTGGAAGATCCATCTTGTAAGAACATATTCTACACTCTTGCCACTCTGGAGAGACTTTTGTTCTCATAAAATTTGAGAATACACTTTTTACAATCGAGAGTCAAGTCCTCCTGTGAAAACGGTGACTTTTTAAGAAACACATCAGCAGTCTGTTGCTTGTCTCCTGCCAGTGCTGACCCTTCTGGGTTTAGGATGACCATTTTCCGAGAATAGAAAATTTGGGCTAAATAAAAAATACTCTTTAAAATTGCTTTATTGCTATGTTGGTTTTTCTTTGTAATTATGGTTGAGTTATTCCATAAAATTTGCTGCTACAACAGTCTCATAATGGCAATACAGTCCAACCAATTTGTTTTTCACTGGAGAAGATGGTAAATGGGTGACGGAACCTAAAACTTGTTTTGCTGGAGACACTGGTTAGGTTTTCCAGAAGCTGTTGGTTGGGTTTTCCATAAGAATTGGACTAGAAGCAAGGATGAATTTGAGGTATCCTAGAAATAGCATGAGAAAAATGCCTTTTTTGCCATATTTCCATCTTAAATAATGAGCAGAACCATGCGTTGAAAGGGAACAGTTTGTATTGGACTCAAGCAGTGAAGGAGAGAAAAAGAAAAAAGGAAAAAAAAACATGGAAAGACCAGAACAAAAGTAGGCAGAGTGCCTGGAAATAAATATGAATATACATATAATTTGAAAATTGTAAAACTATAGACTTGAAGGAACAGAGCTCTCAAACTCTGAATACAGAAGTCAACTGGCATAATTTGGCCTTGCAAAGTGATATTGCAGAAAGTGTGGCTCCATTAGTACTTAATTTGAATCAGAATTACAATATATTAGAAATTTGGATTCTTTCTATTGTTATAAAGGCTTTGTTCCATTCATGGAAAACATTTTATACACTGAAGCTTAAAATTTGCTTCACTTTGTCACAAATAATATCTTAATTTTGCCTGCATATTTATATGTCTTCCTCTGTTCTAATTTCCCTCTGTCTTTTTAAAAAGTGAGATAATGGGCTTAATAAAGTGTCTAGTTCACACAAGTCCTAAATAAATGTTAATTCACTTTCATTCTCCAAATTTCCTTTGCTTCAGCCTCTGAAATTTAAGTTTATAGTTATAAAGAGAGTGTAGTAATAATGAACATTTGACACAGGACCAAGTGGCACTGTGTCTAAAATGAGTTATAAAAATGCCACCCACACCCTCTCTGAAATTTGTATTCTATTATTGTAAAGACTTTTATTCCATTCACAGACAATGCTTTACACATGAATGAAAAAGTAATAAAAATGGCTTGACTTATGCATAAATATAGCACTTGCTGTAAATAATGGAGGAAATAATATGTAGACCAGAACTCCGCCTTCTGAAATAAAGTGCAATCAAATGCAATATTAGAGATAATCCTAGCTATCAAAGGAAGGATACCAGAAAATTGTAGATACAAAAAGGAATTCTCTTTTGTTATTTTTGACACATTATTTGAGTGAACTTGGGAAATCTATTTAACCCTCTGAGGCTCAGAGTCTACATGTATAAAATAAGAATAATAATGTTCATTGATCAGGGTTGTGATAAACATTAAATAACTCATGAATGAGGAATCACATTATTCAGCACTAAAATTACATGTCAGTAGTGTTTGAAGTGAGATCTTGCACCAGCAGTTTCAGCAACATGTTATTAGAAATGCAACTTCTTAGGTCCCACCCCCAGACCTACTGAATCAGAAGCTCTGCGGATAGGGCCCAGCAATCTGTTTGAAAAAGCCCTCCAAGTGTAATAACTTTTGCTTTTCCAAAAATATTTATCTTGTCATTTTTATCATGGTGAATCCATATGTGGGGAAATAATAATAACAGTTCAATTATAAAACTATAAAATATATGTAGATTTTTATCATTTAATAAATGTAAGAACTAATACATTGAATTTACCTGATTTTATACAATTTTTAAAAATCAATTATGAAATTATACACACACACATAGAATTTACTCATTGATTTCATTTATAAATTTGGAGATGCAGACCTATTAAACGATAGAAAATTCTTCAATGGACCAGGTTGAAAACAAACCTTGATCCAGTGTCAGAGCCTGCTGGGCACTAAAATTGCTTATTGCATATGTGTCACATGGTGATGAAAACATGTCTAGCTGGCATTTTGCTGTGCTGCAATTTCCAAATTTTAGATTCCCTGTTCTTTAACAGTCTCAATTTCTTTCAGCTAATATGATTTTCTCTTGGCCTTAATGATCTCTACGTTTTACTCTTTCTTTTAATAAAATAGGTTGTATTTTTTTAGAGCAGTTTTAGGTCTACAGAAAAATCAAGTAGAAAATACAGAGTTCCCCCATGTCCCCTACTCCTACACATACACAGCCTCCCCTGCTATCAACATCCTGCACCAGATTGGTACATTTGCTATCACTGACAACCCTACATTAGCCTTTCAGCACCCAAAGTCCATCATTTACATTAGGGTTCACTCCTGGGGCTGTACATTCTATGAGTTTGCCAAATATACGGTTGACCCTTGAACAACAATGAGCTAGGGGTACTGGGCCCCTGCACAGTGAAGAATCCATGTGTAATTTTGACTCTCAAAAAATTAACTACTAATAGTCTACCGTTGACCCAAAGCCTCACCAATAAAATGAACGATCAACCCGTATTTTGAATGTTATATATATTATATACTGTATTCTTACAATAAAGTAGGCTAAGGAAAAGAAAATATTATTTAGAAAAATTATAAGATAGAAAATATACTTACTATTCATTTAGTGAAAGTGGATTGTCATAAAGTTCTTCATCCTCATTGCCTCCACACTGAGTAAGCTGAGGAGGAGGAAGAGGGGTACAAAAGAGGTGCAGGGGTAGATGGGGAGGAAGTGAAAGAGGAGGCAGTAGAGGCAGGTATACATGCTGTCACTTTATGAAAACATAGAATTTCTCTCTGACTTTTTTCTAAAAATGTTTCATTATGCCACCAATCATTCTCCCATTTGTTTTGATTTAGTGCCAGAAGGGTCTGTGCTGTAAAAGATGTCCAAGGCAGTTTTGAGTAATCAGAACCCTTCTGCCAGATTGTCTAATGTCAATTTGTTTTATGGTGCTGCTTCTTTTTTTTTTAATGTCTTCTTCCCCATCATCTGCACTGGTTTCATCAGGGGATGAATACTGTTCACTCCTCTGATGTGGTGTCTATTCACTCTCGAACTTCTCCAAGATTCGTATCTTGAAACTCTTCACCCCACCCTCCAACCTCTTTTGCCACATCCACAATCTCTTTAATGATTTCCTTTACTGGCTCTGTTATAAATCCTGTGAAGTCATGCACAACATCTGGACACAGTTTCTTCCAGGAGGAATTTATTGTTTGGGACTTGACAGCATTTATGGCTTTTTCTACAACAACAATGGCAACTTTAATGGTGTAATCCTTTCATACTTTCATTATATTCTCTCTCTTGGGGTTCTCCTCAATAGTGCTGGCAATCCTTTGCATAGAGGATCATGTGTAATGAGCTTCAGAGATCTTTATGACCCCCTGATCTAGAAGCGAAATTATACACATTTGGGAGCAAGTAGATCACTTCGATGACTTCAGTATTGAGCTCGTATGGTTCTAAATGTCGAGGGTCATTGTCCAATATCAAAAGAACTTTAACAAGCAGTCTCTTACTGGCAAGGTACTTTCTGACTTCAGGGAGAAAACCAATCCATAAAAAGAGTTCTCATTGTCCAGGCCTTTTAAAGGTACAATGGAAGGACTGGATACTGGTGTTTATCTTTTCCCTCTGAGGCTCATGGTTTACTAGCTTTATAGATAAGAGTAATCCTGATTATAAACACAACTGCATTTGCTTAAAAGAGTAGAGTTAGCCTATCCCATTCTGTCTTAAATCCTGGTGTTCACTTCTCTTCCTTAGTAATAAATGTTCTTCTTGGCATTTATTTTTCCAGAATAGGACAAGGTTGTCTTTATTAAAAACCTGTTCAGGCAGCTATCCTTCCTGTTTCATTATTTTCTTAATGGCGTCTGAAAATTCTGCTGCCTCTTAGTTAGAAGAAGCTGCTGCTTCTGTTTTCTTAATGTTTCTAAAGCCACCTTTTTCTAAAATTATCAAGCCATCCTTCACTGGCATTAAATTATCCAGGTTTAGATGCTTCCTCTTCCTTTTGCTTTAAGTCGTCATATAATGACTTCACTTTTTCATATCATATTAGGGTCTCTACGTATGCCTTTCTTTCCCGCACCCACATAATAGATGCCTTTTGAATATGAGATAAAAAAGTATTTTGCGAAAAGTGCAAGATTTTTGTGCCTGATGGCATAGTGCAGCAATGGCTTCACAAATTTTCTTTTCTTTGTTTACAGTGGCCCTTAAGCTGGACTCATTTATCTTGAAATGGTAGGCAAACGCAGGTGCAGACCTCAATCTACAGTACATATCAAGCAATTCAACTGTTTATTGTAATGTCATGGCTTTGCTTCTTGAGAGCACTTTCAGCATTACTACTGGCACTTTCTATGGGTTCCATGGTTCTAGTTGCCTGCGCTTTTGACATCTTAGTAGTAAACTCCTTGCTTAGACCAATGTTTAGAAGAGTTTATTCTCCTTCTAGTATTTTCATAGTTTCATGTCTTACAATTAAATATGTAATCTACCTTGAGTCAATTCTTGTGTATATGGTGGAAAATATGAGTCTAGGTTCATTCTTTTGCATATGGTGATTCAATTTTTTGTTCCCAGCAGTTTATTGAAAAGGGTGTCCTTTCCTCAGTGTATGTTTTTGTTGGCTTTGTCGAAGAAGAGTGGCTGTAAATGTGTGGCTTTATTTCTGGATTCTCTCTTCTATTCCATTGATCTATGTGTCTATTGTTATAATATCATGCCGTTTTGATTATTGCAGCCTTGTAGTATAATTTGAACTGAAGCAGTATGAGGTCTCCAGCTTTTCTTTTTGGGGGTGGGGGGCCTCCTTATGAATTTTAGGATTATTTTTCTAGTTCTGTGAAAAATGGAATTGATATTTTGATAGGAATTGCATTGAATCTATAAATTACTTTGGGAAGTATGATTGTTTTTATGTTTTATTCTTCCAATCCATAAGCATGGAATGTTTTCTCATTTGCCTCTGTCAACTACAATTTCTTTCATCAGTGTTTTGTAGTTTTCCTTGTAGAGATTCACCTCCTTGGTTAAATATATTTCTAGGTATTTAAATTTTTTGTAGCTATTATAAGTGGGATTGGTTTCTTCATTTGGTTGTCAGCTAGATCATTATTAGTGTATAGAAATGCTAATGATTTTGGGCATTGATTTTATATCCTGAAATTTTACTGATTTATCACATCTAAAAGTCTTTTGGTGGAGTCTTTATATTTTTCTAGATAAAAGATCGGATTATTAGAGAACAGGAATAATTGGATTTTGAGAGTTTTGACCTGCTTGAAGAGTACCAGATTGCACACCTTCCTTTGAACGGAACGCTTCTTACGATCCTTGGAAAGGGAATTTAAAAAGCTGTTGTGGCTGAGTTCCCCTTCACCTGTGAAGAGGCTCTCTCCACCATGAGAATCCAATCCACTGGAGTCTCTTTCAAGCATTTCACCAAGCCTGGATGTTGAATTGGCACCTGTTTACTATGACATAGATATTTAAATATTTTAATTCTTTATAGTGTGTGTGTGTGTGTGTGTGTGTGTGTGTGTGTGTATGTTAATAAAGCATTCTTTGTTTAATGGAAAACATAAAAACAGTTGGTGGGGATGTGGTAATACGCACCTGTATTCCCAGCTACTCAGGAGGCTGAAGCAGGAGAATTACTTGAACCTGGGACATGGACGTTGCAGTGAGCAGAGATTGCACCACTGCACTCCAGCCTGGGTGACAGTGCAATACTCTGTCTAAAGGGGGGAAAAAAAAACAGTAAAAGGAAGGAATTTGGGGAGGGTCAGGGAAGGGAGGGGACTGGGGAAGTGCACACACAGGCCCACACAGACACACGCACCCACACACGCATACAAGGAAAGGATTGAGATAGGGATAGGGTGCACAGCTAGACAGAATAGGACCCCCATATCTCCTCCTGAAACAGCCTCTCCTTCTCCCTTATACCCCCTTTCTCCTCTCCTCCTGCACACTAGAAACACTGTGTTTCTACTTTATGGCCAAACTGTTTTGACTTTTGTTGTCTGGCACTCAATGCCTTGCCCTTATCCTTACCAGGATCATGGTTCCATTCCTCTTGCCCCTGGTCCTCTCTGATCTTCTCTATGGTTTCTTCATGTAGTTGGTTCTTTCCTCTGTAGTCTTCCTTGACCCATTTCCAGCCTCATGGCCCCATCCTTCTCTTACTCTTTGTGGCAGTTTCATATTTTCTCAGATGAATCTGCTCATTAAACATTTTGTTGTTTTCTTAAGAGCCAGGACTGCTGTGCTCCCAGGTGCAGATGGGTGTCCACCCAATGCAGGTCCCATGCCTCATGAACACAGTTCTGCCTGAGGGGCTGCTGAACACTAAGGAGTATGAAGAGATCATGGAGGCTGTGCAAGATGAGTATAGCAAGTACAAAATTATTACAGTTAATTTTATGCAGTTATAATTTAATACTTCATCTTTACTTCCATTATCTCTTAACAGAGAATGGCCCCATGGATGCTCTATAAGTGTTTGTATGTATAAGTTTTGGTGAATGTTAACTTTTTATAATATATTTGTATATATTTCATTATTATAAATGATAAAATAGACTATAATCTACATATGTATTTTATACCTTCATAAAATTACTTTTTTCTTAATTGTTTTATGTTTAGGCTACACAGTTCCCCTGTGAGTATTTGTTCACATTGTCACAAAACTTCAAAATGTTTTGCAATATATTTATTGAAAAATAAAATTCCTATATAAGTGGATCTGTGCATTTCTAACCCATGTTGTTCAAGGGTCAGCTGCATAATAATACACATCTGCCATTGTAATATTCCACAGAGCAGTTCACTACCTAAACAATCTTCTGTGCTCTACCTATTCATTCCTCCCTCTCCTTAACCTCTGGTAAGCACTGACCTTTTTACTGTCTCCATAGATTTGCCTATTCCTGAATGTCATGTAGTTAGAACCATATAGCATGCAGCCTTCTCACACTAGCTTCTTTCACTTAGTAGTGCACATTTAAGATTCCTCCTTCATGTCTTCCACTAGGTTGATAGGTCATTTTTTATTAGTTCTGTATAGTCTTCCATTGTTTGAATGTGCCATAGTTTATTCATCCATTCACCTACCAAAGGAGATGTTGGATGCTTCCAAGTTTTTGTAATTATAAATAAAGTTGCTATAAACATTCATGTACTAGTTTATATGTACACATAAATGTTTGTTATTGCTGGATCATATGATAGGGTATGTTTTGTTTTATAAGAAACTGCCGCAGTGTCTTCTAAAGTGATCATATCACTTTGCATTGCTACCAGCAATGAATGAGGGTTCCTGTTCTGTGTCCTCACCAGCATTTGATGTTGCTGGTCTTTTGAATTATGGCCATTCTAATAAGTGTGTAGTTGTATCTATTGTTTTCATTTGCAAACCCCCTTAGGCATATGATGTTGAGTATCTATTCAAATGATTATTTGACATCCCTATATTTCTTTTTTCTTTTTCTTCTTTTTTTTTTTTTTTTGAGATGGAGTCTCACTCTGTCGCCAGGCTGGAGTGCAGTGGCACCACCTATGCTCACTGTAACATCCGCCTCCTGGGTTCAAGCAATTCTTCTGCCTTAGCCTCCCTAGTAGCTGGGACTACAGGTGTGCACCACCATGTCCAACTAATTTTTGCATTTTTAGTACAGATGAGGTTTCACCATGTTAGCCAGGATGGTCTCGATCTCTTGACCTCATGATCCGCCCACCTTGGCATCTCAGAGTGCTGGGATTACAGTCATGAGCCACCACACCCAGCTGACATCCCTGTATTATCTTTTATGAAGTGTCATTTCTAATCTTTTGCCCATTTTTTAATTAGGTTGCTCATTCATGTGTTTCTTTTTAAATCTCTGTTTAAATGCCATGTAAAAAGAGACTGAAGAATCACACTAATTGTGCCATCTTTTAAACCAGCTAGAATATCATTTCAGAAAAGCTTCAGGTAAAATGAATAAATTTATACTTCCTCAATGCTATAAAGTTTTCACTAAGCAAATAGTTATTCATTGAATGTTAAATAGATATTTTCATATAATAACCTTTCCATTCACTTTGTTTCATTCTTTCTCAAAGATATAAATGAATGTAAGCGTTTTCAAAAAACAGAATTTAGCAATCATGGCACAAACCTGAAAAATAATAATCTGGGTTTTAAATACAGAAATTTAAGTTACATAGAAGTGAATTCTATCTCCAAAATCAGGTCAGAAACAGGAAAAAGTTAAACATCAAGAGAAAAATCAGAACCCAGGCTCAATTTATGCTTTATTTTTCAATGTACTAATAAAAAGAACTTTCAGATTTCTATATGTGAAAGTTGAGAAGGTGACAAAATAGAAGATGGATTCAGAATCACTGTAATATATCAAGGTTTATCAATCTCAGCACTATTGACATTTAAGCCAGATAATTCTTTGTTATATGGGCTGACCTGTGCATTGCAGGATGTTCAGCAGCACCCCGGCCTCTTCCCACTAGATGCAAGTAGCATTTCCTTTAGTTTTGATAACCAAAAATGTCTCCAGACATTGCCAAATGTCCCTCTCTGTGGCGGGGTAGGGGTGGGACAAAATTGCCACTTATTATATTAAAGAATTATTTCTTCTCCTAGAAAATAAAGGTCAAGAAGTTAAAGTTTAAATAAAAGGTAACTATAAATACATACACTTTTCACCTTTTATTCTATATCAGGTAATCTGTATGAAATTCATTAGGAGCAATCCATTAAATATAAATCTGTCATTTGATTCAAATAACTGGTCACAACCTGTGTGCATGAGAAATGTGGGCTTTGTGGTTTTTCTATGATTGGTGTCTCAGAAGCACAGCTGATAGCCATAAATCACAGAATGGTGTCAATCACTGGTTTGGCAGTCCAAGGGGACAAGATTGATCTAATAGCCAGACAAAAGGACACTTTTCAAAAATATATCAGTTCCTTCCATGTTTTAATTGATGCTTAAACTTTTGGTTTCATCCTCCTTAATTGTTATTACTATATTTTACTAGCATAGCTCCAAGGGTGTTCCCGGGGAGAGGTTATTGGCATAAATGGAGGAAAACAAATGGGCTTTCAGGAAAAATAAATCTAGCTTTGAATTCAAAGTTTATGCTAGGTCCTTGGGTCTCTTTTCTCTCATCTGTTTTCTTTTTCCCCATTTGTAAGAAGATAATACTAAAATAATGGGTATATTAGGGTTCTTGAGAAACAGAAGCAATAGGAGAACTGGCTTATGGATTATGGAAGCCAAGAAATTCTCCAGTCAGGTAAACCAGAAAGGGAGAGGTAGCAACACTGCAGTAAGTTCCAGAGTCAGAAGGCCCAAGAACCAAGAGGTCCCATGTCCAAAGGCAGGAGAAGATGAATATTCTGGCTCGAAAAAAGGGACAATTTGCTCTTCCTCTGCTTTTTGCTTTATTCAGGCCCTCAATGGATTAGATGATGTCCAACTGTTTATGTGAAGGCAACTTCTTTACCCAGTCTACTAATTAAAATGCTGGTATCTTCCAGATATACCCTCACAGACACACCCAGAAATAATATTTAGCTAGGTATCTGGGCATGTCTTATCCCAGTCAAGTTAACACATCAATTAACAATCACAATAGACATAATCCAGTATGACTTTAAGGATTATATAAAGAACTATTAAATACTCTTTCCTTAATAAAATTTCACTGAGAACCTATTACGTACTAAGCATTGTTCTGCTCTTGTGTGACTTACAAAATAGTATCATGGAGACAAGAGTAAATAAGAAAATAAATCAGTAAATGAGTTTTAAATGAAGGATGTAGAACAAAGCAAAGTTCCAGAGAGGGAGGGTTCCAGTTGAGATATGCCTTAGATATCATGATTAGGAAGACCTACCTCCCTGAGGCCACTGAATGGTTACCTGACCCCAGGTGAGCTCCTTTCTTTTCTGTGTTTCTATGTAAGTAACTGTAAGATGAAATAAACTTACAGTTTTACGAAATAAACCTACAGAATTACTGTTAGCACACAATGAGTGGCAAGTAGCACACAATAAAGCATTGTTTATTATTATTACAGTATTAAATTTTATGTAATTATCGATGTAAATTTGCATATTGTCACTCCTAACAACCTCTTCTGTGGATTTCATAAAGTTTAAATCTGAAAAACTCCTCTCTGGACTAAATCAATAATTCTATCTTCATATTTAACAAGACTGATTTCTTTTTCTTTTTTGAGACAGAGTCTTGCCCTGTTGCCTGGGTGGAGTGCAGTGGCACAATCTCCACTCACTGCAATCTCTGCCTCCTAGGTTCAAGCAATTCTCCTGCCTCAGCCTCCGGAGTAGCTGGGATGACAGGCACCTGCCACCATGCCTGGCTAATGCTTGTATTTTTAGTAGAAACAGGATTTCTACTAAAATGTCAGTCAGGCTGGTCTGTAACTCCTGACATCAGGTGATCCACCTGCCTTGGTCTCCCAAAGTGCTGGGATTACAGGCGTGAGAAACCATGCCCAGCCAACAAGACCAATTTTTGGCAATGTACTAGATGCCACAGTAACATTTACCACAAGTTGTTATTGAATGCATGACAGGCACTTTGAGGACTGTTCATAGGGTTTACAACTCATTTCTTGAACCATTTTTTAAAATATTGGTTGAATGAACAAAGAAGGAACCACTGACAGAGAAATTTTCTGTTATACTTTCTTTAAGATCCGCCTCCGTTCCCCTCTAATTCTCTCTTTCTTGCTCTATCTTTTCTTCCTTTGCTAGATCTGGCAGGTAAAATAGACTCTTCCAAAGAGTAAATGTTAATATCTAATCTTTCCATAAAAGGCTTCAGTAACAAGATACACATATTTACTAAGAGCTTCCAGAGACTTCCAACTAAGGTGCAGTGTGATCATTAAAGGAAAAACATCAAACAGTGTAAAACTTATTAGATAAATACAAATTAGGAGTAGAAGACTTACAATTTTAATCCAATTTTTATCAAGAGTAATCCACTAGGTAAGGCATTCTATATATCTATACATAAGATGAGGATAAATAACTGTAAGATGAAATAAATCTATAGAATTGTTATTAGAATTGTCTCATATGATGAGACAGTCAAGGACCTGTGGGACAGCTGATCTGATTTTACACAGTTTACCAGCACAGTTGCATTGCGGTCATTTTGACCCTATGACTCTCAAACGATCCATTCTTTTTCTTTATGGACTTGTGACAGGATAATAAGGTTGAATACCTGTTGCAGTTAGATAGAGGCTTTATATACTCTTTTCTTGCACCAGTCAACTGACCAAAGGCATAACTTAAATATTTTATTTATACTCTAGAAACAGGTGTCCAATCTTTTGGCTTCCCTCAGCCACATTAGAAGAAGAATGGTCTTGGGCCATACATAAAATACATTAACATTAACAATAGCTGATGAGCAAAGAAAAAATTCAACAAAATCTTATAATGTTTTAAGAAAGTTTAGGAATTTGCATTGGGCTGCATTCAAAGCAGTCCTGGCCTGTATGTGGCACAGGCTGGACAAACTTGCTCTAGAACAATCAGCTGTTCGCATCAGGATAAAGACTACCTGGGTGCTTCCCAGAGTTGCCTTAAGTGTAACTGACTTGCAGTGTCAGCAAATTTCAGTATAGTTAGATACATAAATACAGTGCCTGCATATGATTAAACCATTGTTCATGACACCTCCTCCTCTAATTCTGTCCATTAGAAGTTGTGTATTTGAAGGGGTTATATCAATCACTGCAATATAAACAAATCAGAACACTTTTGTAAGAAGAAAACCATAAGTAGTTTACACAATAAAGTATAAGCTGTTATGATTGCAGTATTACATGTTACTTAATTCTCAACATAAAGTTAGAGTATTATTACTCTCAACAACTCTTCTGTAAGGGGCTCACAGATGTAATCCCAGCATTTTGGTAAGTGAGGGGGTGGATCACTTGAATTCGGGAGATCAAGACCAGCCTGGCCAACATGGAGAAACCCTGTCTTTACTAAAAATACAAAAATTAGCTGGGTGTAACAGCACACACCTGTACTTCCAGCTACTCAGGAGGCTGAGGCATGAGAATTGCTTGAAACCAGCAGACGGAGATTACATAGAGCTGAGATCATGCCACTGCATGATCAAAACAGAAAATCAAAATAACAACAACTCTTCTGTAGATTTTATTACTTTAATTAATTAATTCACTTTTAATTCCTAGAACACTCTAAGAAAATCCTAATTTTAATAATAATTATGTATTGGACACATGTAATTTACCATGTCCCAGGCAATCTTCTAAGTGCCTTATGTTGATTAACTGTGATGTGGAAACTACTGTTATCTTCATTGTATAACCAAACAAACAGGCACAAAATGGTAAATAACTGGACCAAGTTCACATGACTAGAAAGCAGTAAAAGGGAAATAGATTAAAACCTAAGTAAGTTAAGTTCTGAGTCGATGAATTTAGCCACTATACTCTTCTGTCTCATAAAAGCAAATTACTTCAATATCAACTTCAAGTCTCAGTGTCATACAAATCATAGGACTTTTACAACTGGTAGCAACATTGAGATTTTGGTCTGAAAAAATCTCAAAAAAAAAAAAAAACCTGGGTATCAATTTATTACTTTCATGGACAATAAAGCAAGTATTTAAAAATAAATACCTCTAGTCCTCCAAAAAGACCTTCACATGTAGCTTCAGTTTTGCTTTTTGTTTTTGTTTTAACATGGTATGTGTGTAAACAAATTACATAGTACCATAAATTAATTGCCTTAGGAGAGTTTGACAGGCTGTATGAAAAGCTTTAGGTCCTTATTTCAGTGTTTTTGTTAGCTGCTAGTACATAGGATTGCTGACTTGGGAGGAAAAGAAAGAAGATGTGAAGTCAAGAGAAACACAACAGAAGTGTAATTTGACATTCACCAGCAAAGTACCAAACCAGACTCTCATTTTAAGACATAAACAGGAGAAAAACCTATTCATGGCAAAAATATTATAGGGAAGAAATATAAAGAGTTCACTGAAATAACAGAAACTGAGAAATTATTTCAAGATACTCAGAACATACTGAGGGTTTTTTGTTGCAGAATTTGCTCTGTTTAGTCACATAAGTATTCAAGGCCCTATAGAGCAACATAAAGGCTAGGCAGTGTCTGATTTCCTCTGCCGCTGACCTCCACCCAGTCATTACCTTTTATGAAACTTTGGGATGTGAAGTAGTATTGGAATGACAGTGCATCATTTCAAAAAATCCTTTGCAGTATTTCTGGGAAGAACAGATACATTGGCATACTTCACTCAAATGATAAATTTTTTACATAAGTATTTTAGAAAAAGGAATATAAACGGGTCCACTTGAAAAATATTTCTGCATAAAACAGCAAATTTTTTATGTTATATAAATATCACTGAAAGGAAAGATTTCTGCTGAAAGTGGAGCATTCCCAATGACTTTGGATAAAAGCACGTTTTACCTTTGAGAAAATTACTATGAAGTTAACCATTGGGAATCTCACTGTTATTTGAGATGTTAGCCTCTAAATGGTTTGAAGAAATTGCAAGGTTGAAGGAAACTACAGCGACAGTTCCAATTCAGTTAGAAGGAACAAAAATGAAGCATAAAGGGAAGAATACAGCAAATATTTCAAAAGAAGAACATTTTCTTCCAAGGTTTGTAGCCAAAGCTAACTTTGCTCCAAAGATCTCAGACATGTGACCTGTGGCCTGTAAAAGATTTGTATTACTTATACTTTCACACATTATTTGAAAAAGTTTCAATGCAATGTCAATCCTGGTCAGTATGTAGATGTCTGGGTTTTCTTTTTTTTAATAAATCCCAAACCAATTTTGAGAGTACCAATCACTACTCCTTAATTTTTTCACTGTTATGCATTGTCTTATATGTGAAAAATGAAGAACCATTAAAAAGCAGATGAATATTATCCACCCTAGATATAACTAAAATTATTTCAATTATTGCTCAATGCATTTGTCCATACATAATTGAGATCACACCCCATGAAAACTGAAAAAGTATATTCTAACATCATCTAATGACTGAACGATATCTCATGTTATTTTAATAAGGAATATTTGGTTATTTTCCATTGTTGGCTGTAATATATAACACTATGGTGAACATATTTTCACATATATTATTTCCAGCATTGTGATTTATTTTATTCAAATAGATTTATAGAGGTAGAAAAATGCTTAATGTTCACGCTATGAGTTTATTCACCTTAATATTCTGTATTGATGAATTAAAGTATATCTTCAAGTAATTTTTAAAGAGGGTATAATTTCTGTATTTTTTGGCACTATGGGAATATAATGTTTCTCTCTTGTCTTCACTTATAAATGATCTATAGAAATTACTTCATAGTTTTCTGATATTTAGTGTCAGAGTGGTGAAGTTTGATGTCAGCCTGAGTTTTAAACCAAGATGCAGCCGGGCGTGGTGGCTCAAGCCTGTAATCCCAGCACTTTGGGAGGCCGAGGCAGGTGGATCACGAGGTCAAGCGATCAAGACCATCCTGGTCAACATGGTGAAACCCCGTCTCTACTAAAAAAAAAAAAAAAAAATACAAAAAATTAGCTGGGCATAGTGGCACGTGCCTGTAATCCCAGCTACTCAGGAGGCTGAGGCAGGAGAATTGCCTGAACCCAGGAGGCGGAGGTTGCAGTGAGCTGAGATCACGCCATTGCACTCCAGCCTGGGTAACAAGAGCGAAACTCCGTCTCAAAAAAAAAAAAAAAAACCAAGATGCTTGTAAAAGCCTTTTGTAAAAAAATAAAATAAAATACTTCAAGGAGAACTACAAACCACTGCTCAAAGAAATAAGAGGGGGCACAAACAGATGGAAAAACATTCAATGCTCATGATTAGGAAGAATCAATATCGTGAAAATGGCCATACTGCACAAAGTAATTTGTAGATTCAGTGCTCTCCCCATCAAGCTACCATTGACTTTCTTCACAGAATTGGGAAAAAAATGACCTTAAACTTCATATGGAACGAAAAAAGACACCGCATAGCCAAGTCAATCCTAAGCGAAAAAAAAAAAAAACAAAGCTAGAGCATCATGCTACCTGACTTCACACTATACTACAAGGCTACAGTAATCAAAATAGCATGGTTCTGGCACCAAAACAGAGATTTAGACCAATGGCACAGAACAGAGGCCTCAGAAGCAATGCCACACATCTACAAACGTCTGATCTTTGACAAACTTGACCAAAAAAAGCAAGGGGAAAGGATTCCATATTTAATAAATGGTATTGGGAAAACTGGCTAGCCATATACAGAAAGTTGAAACTGGATCCCCTCCTTACACCTTACACAAATATTAACTTAAGATGGATTAAAGATTTAAACATAAGACCTAACACTGTAAGAACCCTAGAAGAAAATCTGGGCAATACCATTCAGTACATAGGCATGGGCAAGGCGTGGGCAAGGATTTAACGACTAAAACACCAAAAGCAATGGCAGCAAAAGCCAGGATAGACAAGTGGGATCTAATTAAACTAAAGAGCTCCTGCACAGCAAAAGAAACTATCATTATAGTGAACCAGCAACCAATAGATGGGAGAAAAATGTTGCAATCTACCCATCTGACAAAGGGCTAATATCCAGAATCTACAAAGAACTTACATAAATTTACAAGAAAAAAACAATCCCATCAAAAAGTGGACGAAGGATGTAAGCAGACACTTTTCAAACGAAGACATTTACACAGCCAACAAACACATGAAAAAAAGCTCATCATCACTGGTCATTAGAGAAATGCAAATCAAAAACAAATTGAGATACCATTTTATACTAGTTAGAATGTTGATCATTAAAACATCAGGAGACAACAGATGCTGGAGAGGATGTGGAGAAATAGGAATACTTTTACGCTGTTGGTAGGAGTGTAAATTAGTTCAACCATTGTGGAAGACAGTGTGATTGAAGCCTTTGGCTAAATTATTATAACCAGTTCTTGAAGACATATAGGTTGATAGAGAAAAACTTTCACAATAAAGTAAAATTACATTGCTTGTCTAGAGTTTCAATATCTTCTGCAAATAAATACAAAATGCTTACAAACAGAAGACATTTGAAGATGGCCGAATAAGAGGCAACTCTGGAAAGCAGCTCCCAGTGAGGGGAGATGCAGAAGCTGAGTGGTCTCCACAATCCCAATCAAGTTACAAGGTTCATTTTGTGGGCCTGGTCGGACAGTGGGTATAAACCAAATAGGGCAAGTTGCAGCAAGGTGGGGCACTGCCCCACCCAGAAGGAGCATGCAACTGACTAGAGGACCAGGGGATCTCCCACTCTGGGACTGTGGTTTGGATACAGCACTCTACCCAAGTCCTCTACAACCCACTGAACAGGAGATCTTCCCCGGCCTGAAAAGCCTTAGCAAGCTGCCTGAACAGGGCAAAACAGCAACTTCGGCCCTGGGGCTGTCAGCATAAATCTAGGAGGAGGTAGTGGCTGACGCCAAGAAGGCCAAAAAGCCGGTGGGACTGAGCTACCCGCCTCCAAGTAAAAAGGAGAATGGAATGCAAGAAACAGCCTAAACGGCAGGACGGGACCCCCAGTGCAGCACAAAGCCCAGCAGGCCAAAAACCTCTCACTTCAGAATTAGACCCCCAGACATCCTAGTACCAAAACCAGGCAGTGACACAACTAAAAAAGAAAACTTCAGGCCAATATCCATGATGAACATTGATGCAAAAATCTTAATGCTGGCAAACAGAATGCAATAGCAAATCAAAAAGCTTATTAATCTTGATCAAGTAGGCTTCATCCCGGGAATGCAAGGCTGGTTTAACATACGCAAGTCTATAAATGTAATCCATCACATAAACAGAACCAAAGACAAAAACCATGTGATTATCTCAATTGATGCAGAGAAGGCCTTTGACAAAATTCAACAGCCCTTTATGCTAAAAACCCTCAGTAAACTAGGCATCCATGGTACGTATCACAAAATAATAAAAGCTATTTAGGACAAATCTATAGCCAGTATCATACTGAATGGGCAAAAACTGGAAGCATTCCCATCAAAATCTGGCACTAAACAAGGACGCCCTCTCTCACCACTCCTATTCAATATTGTATTGGAAGTTCTAGCCAGAGCAATCAGGCAAGAAAAAAATAAAGCGTATTCAATTAGAAAAGGGGGAAGTCAAATTGTCTCTATTTGCAGATGACATGATTGTATATTTAGAAGAACCCATCGTCTCAACCCAAAATCTCCTGAAACTGACAAGCCACTTCAGTAAAGTCTCAGGATACAAAATCAATGTGCATAAATCACAAGCATACACCAATAACAGACAAACAGAGAGCCAAATCAAAAGTGAACTCCCATTCACAATTGCTACAAAGAGAATAAAATACCTAGGAATATAATTAACAAAGGATGTAAAGGACCTCTTCAAGGAGAACTACAAACCACTGCTCAATGAAATAAGAGAGGAAACAAACAGATGGAAAACATCCCATGCTCATGGTTGAGAAGACTCAACATTGTGAAAATGGCCATAGTGCCCAAAGTAATTTATAGATTAAACGCTATCCCCATCAAGCTACCAATGACCTTCTTCACAGAACTGGGAAAAAACCACTTCAAACTTCATATGGAACCAAAAGAGAGACCACATAGTCAAAACAATCCTAAGCAAAAAGAACAAAGCTGGAGGCATCAAAGCTGCCTGACTTCAAACTATACTACAAGGCCTCAGTAGTCAAAACAGCACGGTACTGTTACCAAAACAGAGACATAGATCAAAGGAACAGAACAGAGACCTCACAAGCAACACCAAACATCTACAATCATCTGATCTTTGACAAACCTGAGAAAAACAAGCAATGGGGAAAGGATTCTCTGTTTAATAAATGGTGTTGGGAAAACTGGCTAGCCACGTGCAGAAAGCAGAAACTGGACCCCTTTCTGACACCTTACACTAAAATTAAATCCAGAGGGATTAAAGATCTAAACATAAGACCTAACACCATAAAAACCCTAGAAGAAAACCTAGGCAATACCATTCAGGACATTGGCATAGGCAAGGACTTCATGGCTGAAACACCAAAAGCAATGGCAACAAAAGCCAAAATAGGCAAATAGGATTTAATTAAACTCCAGAGCTTCTGCACAGCAAAAGAAACAATCATTACAGTGAATCGGCAACCAACAGAATGGGAAAAAGTTTTGCAATCTACCCATCTGACAAAGGTCTAACATCCAGAATCTACAAAGAACTAAAACAGATTACAAGAAAAAAAAACAAACAAACCCATCAAAAGTGGGCGGATGATATGAACAGACACTTTAGAAAAGAAAACATTGACAAGGTCAACAAACATATGAAAAAATGCTCATCATCACCAGTCACTAGGAAAATGCAAATCAAAAACAAATTGAGACACCATCTCACACCAGTTAGAATGGCGATCATTAAAAAATCGAGTCAACAGATGCTAGAGAGGATGTGGAGAAATAGGAACACTTTTACACTGTTGGTGGGAGTGTAAATTGGTTCCACCATTGTGGAAGACAGTGTGGCGATTCCTCAGGGACCTAGAAATAGAAATGCCATTTGACCCAGCAATTCTAATACTGGGTATATACCCAAAGGATTACAAATTATTCTGTTATAAAGACACATGCACACATATATTCACTGCGGCACTGTTTACAATAGCAAAGACCTGAAACCAACCCAAAAGTCCATAATCGATAGACTGGATAAAGAAATATGGCACACATACACCAGGAACTACTAAGCAGCCATAAAAAACAATGAATTCATGTCCTTCATAGAGACATGGATGAATCTGGAAACCATCATTCTCAGCAAACTGACACAAGAACAGAAAACCAAACACCATGTGTTATCACTCATAGGCCTGTGTTGAACAATTAGAACATGTGGATACAGGGAGGGGAGCATCACATACTGCGGCCATTGTTGGGTGCGGAGAGTAGGGAGGGATAATGGGGGGAGAAACACCAGATATAGGTGATGTAGGAATGAAGACAGCAAACCACCTTGCCATGTATGTACCTATGCAACAATCCTGCATGAATTCCTTCAGTTCTGCTCTTAGTTATTCCTTGTCTTCTGCTAGCTTTTGAGGTTTTTTTTGGATCTTGCTCCTCTCTCAATTTTGATGATAGGGTGTTGATTTTAGGCTTTCCTTGCTCCTCATGTGGGCATTTATTACTATCAATTTCCCTCTAGACATGCTTTGAATGTGTCCCAGAGATTCTGGGAAATAAATTTGAGAAGGAGTGGGGGGAGTCTAGGAGTATGTTGCAATCTTTCAAAAGAGGTAAAGAGAAAGTCTTACTGGGAGACTACCTGAAAGAGGGGAGCAAGTCTTCAATGAAGTTGTTGAGGAGGAATTTGGATTTGCAAATGTGAATTATAGGAAAGAATCCTGGAGCGAAGATAATGTACATAAACATATTTAGAGAAACTTATTAGAATGTCTTTTTTTCAGCTATTTGGGAGGCTGAGGCAGGAGAATTCCTTGAACCTGGGAGGCAGAGATTGCAGTGAGCTGAGGTCACGCCACTGCACTCCAGCCTGGGCCTGGTGATGGAGTTAGACTCTCTCAAAAAAAAAAAAAAAAAAGTCTTTTTTAAAATTATTGTAATTTAGGTTCTCGGGTACATGTGCAGGTCATGCCGGTCTGGTAGAATTCAGCTGCAAACCCATCTGGGCCTGGGCTTTTTTCAGTTAGTAGGCTATTAATTGCTACCTCAACTTCAGCCCTGTTATTGGTCTATTGAGGGATTCAACTTCTTCCTGGGTTAGTCTTGGAAGAGTGCAAGTGTCCAGGAATTTATCCATTTCTTCCAGATTTACTGGTTTGTATGCAAAGAGTTGTTTGTAGTAATCTCTGACAGTAGTTTGTATTTCTGTGGAATTGGTGGTGATGTCCCCTTTATCGTTTTTTATTGCATCTTTTTAATCTTCTCTCTTTTCTTTTTTATTAGTCAGCTAGTGGTCTATTTTGTTGATCTTTTCAAAAAACCAGCTCCTGGATTTGTTGATTTTTTGAAAGGTTTTCTGTGTCTCTAAAAATCTTCTCATATTTATTTTTCTCTAAATCCCTAATTAACATCTAACATATTTTATATTCTACTTACTTGTTTTATATATTGTCTCTTTCCCCACCTATATTCCTGCACCTAGTAGAGGTTCTATTGTGAGCATGCAATAAATACGTTTTTGATAAATACATGAGTAATTAATTGATTTCTAAGAGTCATATATTTACAAGAATATTTGATTCTACCATTTTTCTAAAGATTCTTAGTGAATATTAGTTGGAGTCCAGAAAAAAAATTTTTTAATTTAAATGGAGTCGTTTTTTCTAGATTAATGTCATCATATAAAGCAATATTCCTCTGAAGATTGAGCTATATTGTATGACTATACTAGGTAATTACATGACAATATTGAGCCCTTAAAGAAAAAAAAAAGTATATTCTTGACAGAAAATACATAAATAAAATGATAGTTCTAGTTCTTTCTCTATTTGATTTTAGTCTAGAGTTAATCTGTCTTCAAACTAAGATGCTATTATTGCCCAGTCTAGGACTTTAAACTTTATTTACATACTAAACCTAGAATTATCTTCAAAGTATCAAAATATCTTTGCAGAGGTGGGACATGAAGAACTACTTATGCTCCATGACAGCACACAGGGTTTTCTTCATGCTTTGCCCACTAAAATCCACAGTGAAATAACAGGAAGAAAAAAAAGCCATTTTCTAAAAATAATGTAATTCAATCCAAATGTCCATTCATTTTCTTTATTCATGTTAGAGTTTATTTCAAAGTACACTTTTATTTTTGATTCATAGGAACTTCAATATGTTGGCACTTAGAAAATTAAAATTAACTCTTCTCAGGGCCAGGCGCGGTGGCTCAAGCCTATAATCCCAGCACTTTGGGAGGCCAAGGTGGGTGGATCACGAGGTCAAGAAATCGAGACCACCCTGGTCAACATGGTGAAACCCCGTCTCTACTAAAAAAAAAAAAAAATACAAAAAATTAGCTGGGCATGGTGGCGCGTGCCTGTAATCCCAGCTACTCAGGAAGCTGAGGCAGGAGAATTGCCTGAACCCAGGAGGCGGAGGTTGCTGTGAGCCGAGATCACGCCATTGCACTCCAGCCTGGGTAACAAGAGCGAAACTCCATCTCAAAAAAAAAAAAAAAAAAAAAAAAAATTAACTCTTCTCATAGTACTTCACTCCTTGCTTCAAAGTTTTGTCTCAAAAGGCCAAACTTGTTAAAATGATGACAGGAAGTAAGATTGCTGCTTCCAGGCCTATTCTAAGTGATCAACACCACTATGCAAAACACTGGAGCTGCCATTACTTTTTGTTTTTTATTCTAAAAAAAAAAAGTTTGTGACAAGATTTCTTTGAGTAATAAAAATAGCCAAGAAGGCACTAACTATTGATAAAATCTTTTTCCTCTACCCTAACTTATTATTTCTGTATCTTTACAATGAAAAAAAAGTGTTTTTTCTTTTTTTGAAGGAAAAATATCAATATTCCATTTCATGAAATTTGATTTGAAATTGAGAAGCTCTCAGCTATATAACCTCAAAAAATATGGAAAATCTTCAGTGGGTGCATAGCTGAGATGCTGAGATCATGTGGAGAGGACCGAGCAAGGTCTGAATGAAAGGCAACTTGAGTAAGTTGCATGTGAATATGCGTGATGTATATATGCAGATATCTGGATGTGTATGTGTTGTGTACTTGTGTATGTTTCTGCACTATAAAGAAAAAGATCTGGCTGGGCTCGGTGGGTCACACCTATAATCCCAGCACTTTGGGAGGTTGAGGTGGGTGGATCACCTGATGTCAGGAGTTCAACACCAGTCTGGCCAACAGTGTGAAATACTGTCTCTACTAAAAATATAAAAATTAGCTGGGCATGGTGGCACATGCCTGTAATCCCAGCTACTTGGGAGGCTGAGGCAGGAGAATTGCTTGAACCACGGAGGCAGAGGTTGCGGTGAGCTGAGATCCTGCCACTGCACTCCAGCCTGGGTGACAGAGAAGACTCCGTCTCAAAAAAAAGAAAAGAAAAAGATCTAAGTCCATCACAGAGATGAGGTGTTTGAAAATCAAATTTTAAAAAAAAATAACATTTATCAAGTACTTTTTCTGGACAGACAAGACATAGTACTTTATATATATTATTTCATTTAATCCTCACATTAGCTTTTTTGAATGGGTTGTTATTAATCATTTTACAAATGAGGTTTGCATTAGTTTCCATGGGCTGCTGTAATGAAGTACCACAAACTTGCCTGAAAATAACAGAAATTTGTTTTCTCAGCTCTGGAGTTCACAAGTCCGAAATCAAAGTAAGAGCAAGGTCATAGCTCTCTGAAGGTTCTTGGGGAGGATCTCTCCTAGCTTCTGGTGGTTGCCAGCCATTCCCTTGGCTCGTAGAAGACATTCTCTGCCTCCATTTGTACTCAGCATTCTCCTCGTGTGTTTGTCTTCACAGCTTCTTCTTGGTGTGTGTTTCTCTTGTGTTCTTATGAAGACAACAATCACTTTGTATTTATGGCCCACTCTACTTCAGTAGGACTTCATTTTCACTTAATTAATTACATCTGCAAACATCCTATTTCCAAATAAGATTATATTCTGAGGTTCCCATAGGCACATGAATTTTGTAGGAGAAGTGGAGGTTTGTCAATCCAATACAAGCTTACTGAGACTCAGAAAGACCTCATATAAATTATGAATTTAGCAAAATTACACAATTACATTTAATATGTTTAAAGAAACAAAATGTCAGATTTATTATATGGACTAGAGAACAAGAGTTTTTCATCTGACTTGTCTTCCAATTTGTCTCAAGAACAAGAGATGAAAATGTCTCGAAAAATAAAAACATAAAACTTTAATTTTTAATTTTTTTTATTTCAATAGGTTTTTGGAGAACAGGTGGTGTTTCATTACACAAATAATAAGTTCTTTAGTGGTGATTTCTGAGATTTTGGTGCACCCGTCACCTGAGCAGTGTACACCATACCCAATGTGTAGTCTTTTATCCCTCATCCCCATCCTATCCTTTCCTCCAAGTTCCCAAAGTTCATTGTATAATTCTTATGCCTTTCCATCCTCATTGATTAGCTCCCACTTAAGAGTGAGAACATATGATGAAAAAGATACAGCTTTAAAAATAAAAACCATAATAACATGTACAATACTCAATGCACAACACATTTGCTATAGCTGAAAATAAAACTGACCAAATAATTATCTTAAATTTCCATAATATAGCACATCCAAATATACAAATAGTAAATAAGATAAAGAGCTAATAGACATGGAAAGTAAGGTAGAAAAGTTCAATATCCCACTTAAATATTTGTGGAAAAAAGAGAAAATTAAGCAGAAGAAACATTTAAAGGGATCATGGGGAAAATAATTACAAAACTAATAATTAGTTAATAGTTATAGAAAGGCTAATGGATATCAAGTAAAATAAATGAAATGAAAACCATGTCTAGGCATGCCATAAAAAAAAAAAATCTTATAAGCAGCCAGGGAAGAAATACAGAACATCTTCAAAAGAACAACAATTATAACAACTGATTCTTCAACAGCAACAGTGGAAGTTAGAAGAAAATAAAATAACTTCACTTTGTTAATAAAAATTAATGTCAAACTAGAATCATTAGCGTTTATATGTTACATCTGTTTCAAATTCTCTCTTCAACCTTTTTGTGTATTCATATTTAGGGCATATCTTTTTAGACAGTAAATAATTGAATTCTGCTTTTCACTACAGCATATTATTATTATTTAGTCCACTTACATTTAATGTAAACACTGACTTATTTTAAATCTATCATATTACTATTTATTTTTATTTATTCCACCTGTTTCGTGTTCCTCTTTTAGTTCTTTCTTGCCTTCTTTGGGTTAACAAAGTATTTTCCATTTTCTTTCCTCTATTGTTTTTAGTGTCACATTCACTATTATTTTAACGAATACTCTCAAGTATATGATTTTCATAGCCCCAAACTATGAGACTAACAAAAGCTTTGCTCAACTTCTTAGCTTTGCAGACCTAAGGTTCGTCAAATGCTTCAAGAAGAACAGTAGTGAGGAATGTTTGGCTCCCCTCAATTCAATTCCCTTCTCTTTGGAGTCTTGACCACTCACATTTTGGCTTCTTCAGTACTTATTTAATGCCTCCAAACACATATTTTATACTTTACCCCGCTTTTTTATTTGCTCTCAGAGGGAAGATTGGTTTATACAATTCTATTCATAATTCCTAGAAATAGAGACGTCAATCAAGAATTTGATACCTAACAAGAATATACTTTTAAAACAATGATAAGATTAGGACCGTTATAAGCAAACAAGCAAAGCCTGAGACCATTTAAGAGAAATATTAAATAAAATTCTAATGGATGTGTTATGGGCAGAAGAAAAGTGCTATTTTTTCCAAACTCAGAGAAATTAAAAGAATATTAATGAAAGAAACCTTTTGATTTATCTATTTTTAAGAAGAGTAAAGGATTTTAGAAACTAAGAGAAAGAGAAATACATTAAAAAACTAAGATGATACAAATAAATCCAAATTTATCTACACCACAGTAAATTTAAATAAATGTAACACGATTTAGACATGAACATTTGACAGATTTTTTAAATCTGTCTATATGCTGAATACATACACCTAAAAGATACAGAGTGGAAGAAAGTTAAAGCACAGAAAGAGATGTAATCCAATACTAGCCAAAATAAAGTGGGAATAATTTATTTCAATCAAACAAAATAAACTCTAAGAAAGATATTATTGGAAATATAAAGTCACTACACAAAGAAAGGAGACTAAATTACCAGGGAAATAAAATCATTCTAAATGTATATGTACCTAATAATATAAAAAATAGAAATTGAAAATATTTTTGAGTACCAGAAATACAAGAAGAAATTTGCAAAATTTACTATCAGAGTGGAATATTTTAGCTTTTTTAGTAATTTCTAGATTAAACAGATAAAATGTCACTGAAGACATAAAACACTTGAACAACACAGTCTTAATCAGGCCATGCTAGGTTACAGTATAGAAACAGTGCAGAAACTGTTAATCTTGAAGCCTCAGTGACTTGCAATAGAAATTTTTTTCTCCTGGTATTAGTCACCAATAATTAAGAAACTGTGACTTCACCCATTTTATGGCACTGTCATCTTCTAGGGCCCATTGGAGTTCTATTGAGCTTACTAGGTTCTCTGCATTAAACTGGCCAAAAAGAGATGAGAAAGAAGAACTTTTGTGACATTGTAAAGACAAAGACAAAAGGCCTTATGTTATTTCTGCCCATTTTTCTCCAGAACGGAATGCTGTCAAAGAATCATAACTTACTTGAAGGAAGTCTTGGAAGTGTAGTCTTCCTTTATATCCAAGAAAAGGAAATAGGATTGTTGAACATTTGAACCAGTCTTTGCTACAAACACAACTGATAAGCTTGATGTAATGGAAAAACACAGAATATTTCATCAGGTAGAGAACAAGCATTCTTTCAAGGCTACTTAAAGCATTTAGGAGATTTGATCTCATACTCGACCGTAAAGCAAGTCTCAAAAAATTCCAAAACACATACAGATTATACATTAAGACCTCAATTTAAGTAAATCAGATTAACTAAAATATCTCAAGCTTTTGAAACTAAAAAATGTAAGTAACCCACAAGTTAAAAGTAAAATAACTATAATGGAAATAAAAATATTTCGAATGAAACAGCAACCAAATATTAGTACAATACACACAATAATGTTTCTAGAAATAAATCTGTAGGCTTAAATACTTAGAGTAAAAAAGAAAAAATCTGAGAATGAACTAGCTAAGCATTAAGCATTATATGTTATATATGAAAAAGAACAGAAATTTCTTAAAAAGTGAAGGAAAACATATAAAAATTAATGCATTAACAAATATATATACCAGTAAAGATTCAACAAAGCCAAAAGTTGGTGCTTTAAAAAGACTAATAAGAGCAATAAGTTTCTGACATGACTGATGAAGGAAGGAAAGACACACAAAAAGTATAACCTGTTTGTGCTAACAATAGAGCAATCCATACCAACTTATCCTGTATTCCTGTCATAACTCAAAGGAAAACTTTCACAATGTGTGAAGCACTTGATGTTCTGTAGGAGGAGGAAAATGTTCTCAAATTCCTTACATCAGGAACCTACTTAGGTAGCATCAGCCTTGACTTGCAAACGGAACAGTATGTCTGCAAGAAGAAAAGTGATGGTATTTAGATTATAACTCTGAAGAAGCCCTGGAGAGAGTTTCTGCTGATGGCTCATGCCATTGAAAACCCAGCTGATGTCCGTGTCAAATCTTTCAAGAGTATCAGCCAGCAGCTGTGCTCAAGTGGGCTGCTGCCACTGAAACCACTCCAATTACCAATGCTTCACTTCTGGAACCTTCACCAACCAGATCCAGGCAGCTTTCCTGGAGATACATCTTCTTGTTAATGAGATAACTTTCAATAAATGATGCTAATTTGTTATGCAGCTAAGAGAAAAAAACATTTAATCTCTGCTTTATACCATACGTAAAAATTAATTCCAGGTAGATTAAAGATTTAAGTGGGAAAAGTAATATTCTAATCTACAACATTTAGAAAACATGTTTCCATCTCTATAGTAATGAAATCATAGAAAATTTAAGAATACTTTTTCAGGGCGATAAGTGTATGTTTTAAAATTATAAAGTAAATCTTGTAAATGACATACAGAAAATTTCAGACAGCAGTAATCTTTGGGGGCTAGAGAGGAGAAGGCAGTGGAGAAAGACTAGTAACTGTTTTTTAAGATGCCAGCAATGTTCCATTTCTGAAGCTAGCTGGTTGGGTCTATAGGTTTCATAAGTAGGATTATGATTTGCATAGGATTTAATAGAATTATTGTTTTATACTATATGCATATGTATTTAGAAATATACATATCTAATATCTCCAACAAATATTAATTATTTATTTTTTAAAAAATAAATTTTGTTAATGCATATAGATATAAATATACATAAAATGCCAAACCAATGAACTTCAAAACACTGATAATGACTAACTGGAGACTACAATGAGATTTAGAATAATGAGTGACTGAGCCATATATATTTATTGTCATAAATTATAAGCATTGTTTACAACAATAATGTATTCATACTTAGAGTTAAAAAGGATAACTCTCATAATTATCCATAAAAATCCGTAACTCTTACATAATTCCATTAAGTAAGCACATAATAGAATCTTCATAGATACTAAAATTGTGCTGTAGTTTATTTAATTATATGGAAGAATATTCAAGATGTATTTTAAAATATGAAAGATTATCAAACTATTCTAATATGATGACATTTATATTTCTTTTTAATAAAAAATAATAAAGCATAATAAACTTCCAAAACTCAACAATGTGGTGGTAGTTTTGCATGGAGGCCACCATTAAGAACGGGAAAGTCATCTATACATTGCTGAATTTGTATATCCTTGACTCCTATTAGTCTCCAGTAAACAATCTCATGCTGATCCTCAAATGAGACATTGGACAAAGCTGAACAGGCTTTGTCAATTGCATCTGGCAGATTTACAAAAGTCCAACTGGGAAAGAAGAAAGAAATAAGGTACAAATCAGCCCTCTTGCTTGAGCCATGAAGAAACATTTACTCTCTGAATCTACTCTGTGAAATTTGAGCTCTTAAAGAGAAAGCCAGAGATCTACGATCTCTCTGTTAAATATCAACCAACATTTGTGCTCCCCCTATCTAGGAAGGACCGTGTGGTTCTATTGCACGTAGAGATATCTATTATATAGATAAATGTTACCTAAAAAATAGATAACATCATACTGAGCTCAAAGAGGTGACAGTTTTGTTAGGAAGGCAATATAGATGCAAATTTAATATTGTACAAGGGATCCCTTTAAATTAGGAAAATTGCAGATCACTGTATTCTCATTCTTTAAATTACCTAAATAGTAAATTAGACAAGGGAAATAAACAGAATTGAAGGCAAGTCGAAATGTAGCAAAAACATTGTCAGCTGCTGGGCAAAGTATCACATTTTAGATTCTCCCTCAGAACTTTCTGATAATGGAGACTAATTTGCTTCCTAAACAATGTGTCCAGTAAAAGGTAAATTTTTACCTTACTCAGTTCTCTGCAATAGACTTCCAGAGTTTTTCAACAAACCTCTGAACCAAAAACCTAAGTCCATAAATATTTAGGTAGTGAGTCTATGGAAATTTTGTTCTGAAACATGGCCTAAAATGATTCACCCACAACAGAGCCTTAGATTCTCCTGGGTGTTGATCTTCTCTCAGATTCCTTTCAACCGACACCACTGGCTTCAGTTTGCCACAACTCTGAGGAGCCTCCTTGGATCACTTCGGCTTATAATCACATAATTAGATAAGAATGGTATATGACAGTATCATCAGCAATGATTCTTTCTCTGTCGAGGACAACCCGCCTTAGCATCTCCACATCTCCAATCCTGTCTTTCCTTCAGGTCCCAGACCAAATGCTGCCTCCTTCATGAGGCCCTTACTAATTCCCTCTACATGCACATAGCTACTGTATCCTATGAACACCATTATACATTTTGTGCTCTTCACTCACAGCCTATTAATATCAGGTATTATATTTAGCCCTTGCAAAGATTTGTGCCGTGTACCATTGTATCTCCATAGCTGACCTCAGGAGACAAAACATGCTCAGAAAGTGATTGCTAAATGAGTAGACAAACCATATACACATCTTACCACATAGAGAGCAAAATCCATGTTACAGTTATCTTTGTGGAGTTCATGGACTTGACCCACGTGTTGAATAAATGAATTGAGTCTATTTACCCTCATTTATATTCTGAAGAGACCACTTGGCTTACCCTGAAATGTTGGCATCAGATGCTGCAGTAATGATTGTGCTCAGTTCTAACTCTCATAATTGCCATACATTTTTTATTCCCCTTAGTCCCCCTAATTTCACTAACAATGCTTACATAAGTAACTAGTTAGACATCTTGCTACAAAAGGAAAAAATTAAGGCATCAAGTCCACTTGATGACAAGTTTACTGGGAACATACATTTAGATGAGGTAATGCTCATGTCAAGTACAGTTTCTCTGAGGGCTCAGAAGTCTAACACTTTATTGGTAGATAAAATTTTATTTTAATGGGAAGTAAATATGTTACATAAAAAAAAAAGAAACAAATTTGACTCTAAAATTCCCTAACCTTTAAAATTTGAGCAAGACCCTTGTAAAACACAGCCAAAAGAAAACTTGTTTCTTGGTTCATTAGTTGATAAGTCAATTTGAAGCACATAAATAAGCTTATTTCTGAAGCTGACCCCAGATAGGGAATTAGAATTTCCATAGCCACATTGAGTTCATCAGGGAGATGCTGCTGGCAAAATATAACTTCTGGAGTCTAATTTTTTTCACCAAAGATATTTCTTCTATGGAGAACCTATTTAATAATAACATGAAGGAATGGTGACTTCCTTGGAGTGGATCCCTGAAAAGTAGATTTTGACAGTTGGAATGAAATCTTTTTTTTTCCAGCTTTATTGTGGCATGTATTCAAATAAAAATGGTATGTATTCAAAGTGTACTATGTGATCTTTTGATATGTGTCTATGTTGTGAAATGATTACCATAATCAAGCTAATTAACATATTAATCACCTTACATTGTGCATGTGTGTGCGTGTGTGTGTGTAGTGAGACTATTTGAAATCTACTCTCTTAGAAAATTTCAAATATACTATTATTAACTATAGGTAAGGTGACAACTTTCACTTACCTCTTATGGCAATGTCTAAAACTCCCAAACTCCCAAATTTGACATCCTCTTTCTCATAAAATTTCAAATGCCTGCATGTCTTATTTCTATAATCTTCCAAAAATTTTTGTTGCTAATATATGTAAATAAGAGAAATAGGAGGTATAACATAAATATACGTGTATGAATAATGTAGGGAAATATGGACTATATATATTATACACTACAAAGTGGAGAAAAATACATGACTTCCTCCTGGAACTTCTCTCCTGCTTTGTGACAGAAGGCAAAAATTACCTGGTAGGAATTTAAGAAATTTTACAAGATGTCAGCACTGGACTGAAGGTCTAAGATCATCAGCTTAAGTACCACTGAGATTCTTCTAACCAAAATAGATAATTATATGACAAATTAGTACATTTCATATTCTTTTAAAACTCTCCTTCGATGTTCTTTCTGGTTCATTCCATTTTGCCAATGGTTCCAACTATAGTGACTTGTACTATGAGGTCACGGTCACAAGAGGCAATGGAAACATGAAGCACCTAACCTTCACAATCTCCCAATGAGAGCTTCTGTGTCAGTCCAATGTGTTTGGGTATTTGCAAAACTGTCCTTGGTTTACTGTTTTCTCTATATTCTCTCCTACTTCCCTATCAGCAAACTTAACACGTTCCACACAAATGCAGCAGCAAACTGAAAAGCAAACAGATTCATTCATTTTATTCAAATTATTGCTAAATGTGAAATTTGTGCCAGAGAGTACCCTCATCATTGCTGAGAGATTGCTTATGTGTTTACATGACAGGCTCTGCCTATGGGTGGGAGGAGGGATGGAATCTGAGATAAGTCTGAAGTTCTGAGGTTTCAACCTAAGTTAATACAAGTATTCATGTCTCCACGAAGAGAAGTGACAAAAATCAGAGAAGGAAAATGTTTTGACAGGACAGTATTAGAAAATTTGATTTTAGACTTGTGCTGTGGTTGAGTTGCCAGCATATTTTCCTGGTATACAACATTCGGACATTTTGACCAGTTGTACCATAGTTTGAAAAGCTGTGAGATTTGTGACACAAGATGGTATAAAAAGAGAAATGAATCAAATGTACCAGTTGGAAATGTGACTGTATGGATTCATATGCCTCTTGTGAGTTTCTCAGCTTTAACCGTTTCAATTTTCAGCAGCTTATTTCACTTCCACTACCAATGCAACAGATGCATCCACGCAGGGCTATGCAGTCAGCCTTTTAAAACCAACCACCTCAAGCCCACGGTCTCTGACTCCTCTCATCTCTTCTAGATTTCAGGAAATGCCACCAGAGGGAGTGCATCTGGCTTCCCAGGAGGCTGCTAAAGGAGCTGGATGACAGGAACTGGAATGCAAGGTAGTTAACACTCTCTGGTGCCATCTTAGCCAAAGGGAGGCAGGGGAAAAGTGGGCAAATCAATTTCCTCTGTCTTACTTTCTCCAATCAGCCTGCATAAAGAAGTCCTGTATGGCTGACTGTGGGCACCTGCCAAATGACAGTGTGTGCTCTTTACCCTACTTTGTGAAGACATCAGTGGAGGGGTAACGCTTCACCCTTCTTGGCTGCACCACTTGCCTTTTCTCTCATTCTCACTCTCCTGGGATGTAACTTCCAATAAAGCACTAGCATTTAATTCTTATCTGAGGTTCTATCTTCACTATCCTAGAATATGGAAACTAAGATGTACTGCAAATGTGGAAGAGTAGTCCGATGAATACTGTGGCCCTTCTTCTGAAGTGAAATGTAATGGTTATGTTGGGAGAATAGTATGAAAGAAGTATGGGGAACAAAAAGCCAGCAGTCTCTTTGCAACTGTTCAGTGAATGGCCTCCATTGGAAAGACTGCAGAGAGGAATTTTTATTGGATACTAAGATTTTCTTTTCAGATAAGGCAATGGAGCAATTATTCATAGAAATTATAAGGAAGTTACTAATTTATATTTTTATTCTATAAACATTAATAAATAGAGCTAAGTGAATCACTAAAGATTTAAAGATGAGAGAGACTCAATATACTTGTAATTTGTGTTTAATGCAGGCAGACTCAGTCTCGGAGAAAGTGAGAGGGTACCTAACAAAGACTGGAGTGGTGATGGAAAACCAGAGACTAGGCTTTGAATGATATGGGAGTTACTCAGACAAAGTAGGGAAGGCAGGATGAGTGAGCCTAAGGGAATCCTGGACAACACATTTCAGACATAGGGAATAGCGGTTGGACAAGCCCCAAAACTTACTAACTGCATGTCCCCTCCTTTGTGTACCTCACTTTACCTGTCTGAGTTTCATCATTCCAATCTGTAAAGTGGGGAAGATAATACTGTAGTGTAAGGAGACTGTGAAAATTAAATGAGACAATATGTGTTCAATGTTATGGCATATAATAGATGCTTATGGGTGGTAGCTGTTTTTCTTTTAAGCCTTGAACATAGCCAAACCACTTTCTTTCTATTAGTTATGGATAGCAAAGTTAAACAAACATCAAGGGCTAGGGAAACCTGGAAACTCTCAAATTTTGAAAAAAATAAATATGTTGAAAATCAAAATACTAGAAACTCAAAACCTCAAAGCATCTGATCAAAGCCATTTCTCTATCTCTTAAACTCCTCACTTCTTTTCTTTGAGGTGAATTTTACTCTCATTTGTTGGTTTCCTCCACATTTACCATACAAGGACAACGATTTGTGTGTGAGCCTGTCTGAGGTGTACCAAGTCATAAGAATCAAACATCCTTTATATTGCCAAAGAAAAATATGTAGCCAAACCCTAACACAGCTTGAACTCAGATGGAGTATCCTCTAAATTCTGAACAAGTTTTCAATTTGGCTAGAAAGACTAGCACCCCTTCAAAATTCAATACTTACCAAAGAGAAAAATCCAGCAAAGCAAGTCTCTTTTCACTTTGCACATAAGGATTAAACAAAATGGCTGTTTAATAACAAAAAACCACAATTCATACCAGATAATTCGAAATATGTTTGCACATATTTAAAGCTTACAGATAAATCTAATTTAGAAAAAATGCAATTTTTAGTTCCTAAGTTACTCATCCTTCTTTTTTGTTTTAATTGTGGGTGGGTGTCATTCCAAGCACTCTGAACAGTCTTGTGGAATTTGGAAAGTTCAACTCTGCTACATGTTTGACAAGCTCCTTTTCCCACGCAATGGCAAAAGACTGAAGACCTGAGGACATGTTCATGGTGGCTTTCTCCCAATGCGTCACTATCTGGAAAGGCCTCTGGCAGAACTATAGACAAATAATCCCAAAATGCATTTGGAAGAAGAAAATGTATGGAAATATCAAGCGCTCTTGGCCCTCTGTAGCCACTGACAACCTTGACTTGATTCCCAAAAATCCATGGAGCATCAGGTCCAACATTCTGGATTCCACTTGAGTTCCCAAAAGCCATGAATATGTAGTTAAGTATTTCCCTGGCTTCAGAGATTATGTGGCCCATAATGCCCTCAAGAAAAATAAAAGATTTCTCATACTTTTTAGAAAGGCACAGGGAAGACTACTGAACTACTGGCTGTGTGCATTCAGAGCCCAGTTCATGGCTACTGTAACCTAAGATCAATTGTCTACTGACCAGGCATCCCCAAACTTTTTACACAGGGGGCCAGTTCACTGTCCCTCAGACCGTTGGAGGGCCGCCACATACTGTGCTCCTCTCACTGACCACCAATGAAAGAGGTGCCCCTTCCTGAAGTGCGGCAGGGGGGCCGGATAAATGGCCTCAGGGGGCTGCATGCGGCCCGCGGGCCATAGTCTGGGGACACCTGGTCTACTCTCTATCATTCCCACCTCTGGATGTGAGTTGAGGGTACACCAGCTAAGAAAAGTTGTCCAGAAATCCTCATCTGATGCTTAGTGACTCTGAAATAATATAAGATATTTGAGGCACCTTCTTCTTCTTGGGTTGTAATTCCACAATTAATCACTTAATTCTAAAATATACCTATTGAGTGACTACCATATACCAAGTGCTGAAGAAGACATTAGGGATAGGATATTGACAAGATATAGGTCATGCCCTCAACTCTCAACGGAGAAAGATAAGTAAATAGGCATTGAAAATATTTTTTCCTAAGTATGATATTTAAATGCATCATGTTTCATAGCAGTAACAAGAAAGAACATCTAACATAGGCCTAGAATTGAAAAGAATATGTGTTCAATGCTACAGTATATGCTCAAAGGTAATAGTTGTTTTTCTTTTATGCCTTGAAAACAGCCAAACCACTTTCCATTATTTATGGATAGGAACATGAAATAAATGGAAAGGGCTAGAAAAATCCAGTACCTTTACAAATTTGAGAAAAAAAGTACATTGGTAATCAAAATATAAGAAGTTCAAATCTCCAAGCATTTGATTAAAGGCAGTTCTCTGTATTTTAAACTCCTCCTGTCTTTGCTTCATTTTCAGGTAAATTTTGCTGTCATCTGTTGTTTTCTCCATATTTACATCATAAGGACAACTGTTTGTATATAAGAAGCCAGACAAATAATGAGACAAAGAGATTATTCCAGGCAGAGGGAAGAACATAGGCAAAGACCCAGAGGAAAGAGAGAAAATGGCTCATTGAGCAACTTCAAGTATTTTAATATGGCCATAAGATAGTACAAGAGGAAAGATGGCAAACACTAAAGCTAGAGAGATTAAAAAGTAAAAAGAAATCAGAGCATCCAGGACTTCTTTACTTGCTTACAAGTTTGACTTTATTGTAAGGATGATAGCAAATTTTGGGAGAATTTTAATCTGATGAAAGAAATGATCAGATGTCTATCTTGTAACACTTTGTAAAACTCTGAAGCATAGAGAAAAGAGTCAGGCAAAACCAGTTAGGAGTCTAAGGCAGTGATCAAGAAACAGACAATGGGAGCCTGAATGGAGACACTGACAATGAATATGACCAGTGATGGAGAAGATGAGAGGATTAGAATACAGACAGTCTTTGAGATTATTGACCAGTGATGGAGAAGATGAGAAGATTAGAATATAGACAGTCTTTGAGATTATTTGTGGGGAACAATGAAGGTGGAGTCAAGAATGGTTTTTGAACGAGGCAACTAGGTGGTAGGATTCATGGAAACAGGAAAAATAGGAGAAGCAGAGCAGAGCATAGTGAGTTCAGTATAGACACGTTAAATGCTGGGTAGCAGAAGAACATCCAAGCAAAAAAATCTAGTAAGGAGTTGGAAATAGAGATTTTGGTCTCAGAATATAATTGATTTTTAAATTCTTTACCCTATATGTAGTAGTTGATCTCATAAATAGATGACGTCACCAAGGGACTATGGGTTTAGTGTTTAATTCTAACAAAATCACAACAAAATCTCAGCAAGATCAACTATTAAAAGACTGGTCAAGAGCCATCACAAGGTAGAGTGGAGAACCTCTTTGAGAGTGAGGAATCTCAGATCCCAAGGAAGAGTTCAGCTCAGCTGAGGAGTTTCACAGAGAAGGAAGACTTTCACAGAGATGAGTTCAGTCAACAATGTCAAAGTTTGCAGAGCAGTGAAGTAAGATAAGGTCTAAACAGTGTCCACTTGATTCAGTGTAATTTCAAGCCAAGATCAGTCTTGTTCCAAAAGCATTAACTCAGCAGAGTTTTGAGTCACTGTGGAATAGAGCTCATCAGGTTTTTACAATAGTAACACATGCTTCATCTCTTACTATTCACAACTGAAATATACCACTAAGTCAGCGAGCTCCAAGTCTCTCCAACTTCAATGTTTTGAGGATGAACCTAAAAATTGAACTTTTCCTGAATAAAAACAGCTTGGACTATTTTTGTTTTTCCTCCTCTATCAAGTAGTGAGCCAATGCTCAGGCATTCTTTACTCAGATATGTAATAAATTCATCCACTGTTTAGGGTGGGGTATTCCAGACAGCTTTCCTGCTGTGTGTCCTTAAAGTGAAGGTCAAATAGAGTTCACTGATAAATGTAAAGTAAGCAAGTGCCTCTGCATTCATATTTGTTTTGTTCAGCAATATCCATTTTTAATGAAGAAAAGTTTCTCCAAGATTATTCCTAAAGGGTGTTGTGGACAATTTTATTATTGTCCTAAATGTATTCTCTTTGATTTGGAGTTGTATAAGACATGTTCAATATTACTTGTGATATCTCAGTTGGAAAAATAAAATTTGATTTTTCCAGAAAGTTTAAAGCTTCTTGCTGTAATATTGCTTTGTCATCTAGAGATATCTTGAAGACTTAAAATATACAATTAGTAAGTATATTTCTTACATCTTTTCTAATATGGAAGCCATTGGGGTAAAATCAATACTCTCATAGCTCAGTATGGAACAACCCTCAAAAACTATGGAAGTACATGAAAAAATGTATCTTTTGCCAATTTTTCTTACTGAAATCCCAGTTCTATTGACAGTAGATGATCTTTATCTATTTGGGATGGCTTCAGAAATGGCTTCTGAATCCAAGATGTCATGATGAATTGGAATCACTCAAATCATCGGGTAATTCCATGCAGTTACATAAGCTTGACATTCAACCTTTGAAAGAGTCAGTTACATATTTGGAAATAAACGTGATGGAACGATTCTATTTCCATAAAACTCTCATGTTGCCAACTTTCTACAAGGTGAAGCATTAACAATAGGCCAATGAGAGTGTACCAAATACTTCTATTTAATTTTAAGGTTTTAAAAAATATTAATGTGGTAAGAATATTTAATCTACCCTGAGCACATTTTTAAGCTTACAGTACATTGTTGATGATAGGTGCAACATTGTACAGCAGATCTCCAGATTCATCTTGCTTGCCCAAAGCTTTGTACCTAATAATTAGTAATTCTCTATTTACCCTTGCCACCAGTCCGTGGTAACACCATTGCTTTCTTTGACTTGATGAATTTGACTGTTTTAGATACTTCACATGAGTGGAATCATGCAGACTTTGTCTTTCAGCAGCTGGTTTATTGTGCTAAATGTTCTCAAGGTTCATGCATGTTATTGCATATTAAAGAATTTCCTTCTTTTTAAAGGCTGAATGGTATTATATTGTGCATATATATGACATTTTCTTTATCTATTCACTTGTCAATAAACTTTTGGGTTGTTTCCACATCTTGGCTACTGTGAATGGTGCTGCAGTGAACACAGGAGTGCTAATATCTCTTGAAATTTAGTTTTAATTCCTTTGGATAAATACCCAGAAATGAGATCACTGGATCATATGGCAGTTCTATTTTTTATATTTCCAAACTATTTTCCATAGTGGATGCACCTCTGTGCATTCCCATTGACACTGTACAAAAGTTCCAATTTCTCCACATCCTCAAAGACGCTTCTTATATTTTGTATGTTGTTTGAAATAATAGTCATCCTGACAAGTGGGAGCTAATATCTTATAATTACAATTTGCATTTTCCTGATGATTAGTGACATTGATATTTAGCTTAGCTTTTTTCATGAGAGGTGATGTTTTTTTCTTTTCCTCTCACAGTGAACTACATAGAAATTCAGGTCAACATTAGAAAAAAATTTATATATGAATATAAGTCTCAATTGCCCCATCCCTTAATGTCCACATGTAATCAAACACCATTAGTAATAGTAACTGTCATTTATTAATTACTATATATTAGTTACCTGGCTAAGCACTTGATGTTAATTGTCTCATTTAACCACAACTCCATGAGGGATTTCTATTACACATGCTTGATATGTGAAGCACCTGAGGCTTAAAGAGGTTAAGCAGTGTCACACATATTCACTCAGTTTGGATGTGGCCTAGGCAGAAATCCATTTCAAATTTCTAACTCCAGAGTCCAAGAGCTTAACCATTTTAACTGGAAAAATTAAGACATTCATTGCACATGGACAAATTCACATAAAATACCCAGCCTCTGTCGTGTGCCCAGATTCTCACAGACACTTTTTCTTTAAAACTCAATTCTGGCTATTTGTCTAACCCATGAGGTGAATTTAGGTTACTGCAGACTGATTTATTATGCATTTTTTCTCTCCAATAATAACTAAGGCCTTCTTTTGATGTGCAGAAATTGTGTGGAAAAAATTAAGATGACTGGCAAAATAGCCCTTCCTTCAACACTCTCAGCTTTTCTGAGAGTTTGCCCCATTCAGTTTTTCAACAAGCCTTTCTAAGGATGCGTTGAACTTAACCTATAACCAGGCTCTGGGGTAGACACAAAAGAGAATGGTTCCCTGCTTTTAATGAAGGCAGTAGCTTATATAGGAAGACAGTTAACTTACGTGAAATCTATGTCTATATACAAGCTTCAGCTAATACACTCCAAACTACACAAGTGCTGAGGACAGCAGGAAAGGGAGAAAAATTGCCCATATTTCCAGATATGCAAGCCCTTTGTTTCTCATCTTAAGATACAGATGAAAGGAAACACATTTGTCTTTGATTTCCTGACCACTGGCACTTTTGAGTCTTTGCAGTTTGTGAGGTTTCTATATGCTGGGAAGTCATAAGAGGGCCACAAATAAGATGAGTATGTTAGCAACAAGTAGACAAAGATAAGCATCTTTGTCTGATGTCCTGGTAAATGAGACAGGTCTCAGCCTTCAGCAGAGTTTTATGCTTTTCTGCAGGACTCCACACAATTGTACATCAGTTCAAGCAATTGCATTAGCACAGGAGTGCCGAGTGGTTTCAAAGAGAATGAGTGAGCCAATAGCTATAGCTGGCAGTCAATGAAGGGAAAATGTGCTCTGAACACAGTGAGTCACCCAAACAGACAGAGGGAGTGTGTGCCAATTTACCCTGGATACTCTGCCAGAGCTCACACACTCAGTGGGGTCAGGATTTGCAGAGGAGGCAAGTTCTGCTGCAGTTCAAGAGAATCAGGCAGTAGCTGTAGGGAACTAGAAGGGTGGTGTTTTTTCTGCTGGTGTCAGCATTAAATTCCCATAGTTCCAAGGGTCCAGGTACTTGCCTCTAAAGAAAGCATAAGTCTGAAAGGCAGCAGAGGTGGCTAACCATTGAAGGTTCCACTCACGTGTCCCAAGCCCACACCAGGTATGCCGTGTTCAGTACTTCTGGTTGCAAGTCATATTCCAGCTGAAGTTACTTCCTGTTGCATTTTCTTTTGTAATTTAAAATGCCAGCAAATTTATATGCTTTGTGTTTACTCTTTAGCTACTTATCAGAAAAAGGGGTGTGTTAGATAAGTTTACAATATAAGTGGTGGTGTTCAGAAATCTGATTATGATGCATAAGTCTAATTGATTTATTCTTAAAAAAAATAACAGTTTATTGAAGCCAACATGAAAATAAAACAGAAATGTATTTGGCTGTCAGTATGGCATAATGAACTCATCTTTTCCTGCAATAATGAAGGCAGAAGGGTCAGGACAGAAGACGTACTAGTCCTAAGCGAAGAATCTTCTTTTCTCTGAAACATGGGTATGAGAATGGATTTACACTATAGCTCTCACACTTTTAAGCATAAGAATCCCTCAAGGAGCTTAATAAGAATGCACTAAGAATCCTCATAGATTGTGATCCAGTAAGATTCTGCATTTTTAGCAAGCATCCAAAGTGATGCTGGCTTACAATACATGAAGCCACTTAGCAAGTGGCATTTAAGGGACAATTGGCAGGACCTTCTGGCTAAATATTATCTTCATACTTAAATATTTAGCTGCTTTACTTTGAATCTTGAAGGCTTTTCTGTTTTCTGGTAGGTAATGGAGAAGAGAAGCTGAAAGGAGTGCTACACACACTTTACACCTTTATAAGATAAACTTTTACTGGGGATTAAACAACAACCAGCTAACAACAATAGACAGAAATCTGGAGACTAGGAAAGGATGTGGGAATGATGGGGCAGGTGAGAGTGACCCAAAGCTTTGTCAGAGCCACAGCCTCTTATCTGAGCAGGGAAGTACCTTGGATTTTGTTGTTGGAATTGTTTTCCATCCAATATATAGACATCGAATGTCTACTTCGTGAAAATCACTATGTTTGGTGCCCCAAAAAAGATGCCATATTCCTGTAAGTTGGATACAAATATATCAGAATGACTAGAAGGTTTGTTCTTTTGTTGTTGTTGTTTTGGGGTTTTATTTGTTTTTTGTTTCTGAGATGGAATTTTGCTCATGTTGCTCAGGCTGAAGTGCAATGGCACGATCTCGGCTCACTGCAACCTCCGCCTCCAGAGTTCAAGAGAGTCTCTCACCTCAGCCTTCAGAGTACCTGGGACTACAGGCGCCTGCCACCATGCCCGGCTAATTTTTATATTTTTAGTAGAGACAAGGTTTCACCATATTGGCCAGGCTGGTTTGAAATCCCTGACCTCAGGTGATCCACCCACCTCAGCCTCCCAAAATGCTGAAATTACAGGCGTGAGCCACCACCTGGCCAAAGGTTTGTTATTTGAAAGAACAATTACTGAGTCCCATCCGCCCCTGATGTAACTGAGATAATAGGTAGCATGCTTGATCTCCAGTGTCAATGGTCTTCCCTTTAGCTTGCCTTCTTAAACTGCTACTTTGTTTGGGTTGTGAAAGACAAGACACCTAGCATGTGGTTAGAAATGTGGTAAGAGATAGCTAAATGTTTGTTAAAAAATTAAGGAGAATTGGAGAAGGGGAGATTTACGTGGGATTGAAGACATGCAGAAAGGGAAGGGATCCAGTCCTTTGGGGCGTATCTCATTGCATAGGTGCGTGTCTTGTGGAGTGAGCTAGTGAGAAATTTCTCAGTTGACTGATACTGAAATAACAGTGAAGCTAAGAAATATCTAGTATGCTATTTCCGCTACATGGTGCAAAAGAAGTCTAAGCACTACAAGACTTCAATATAATCTGCTACTATGAATGCCTTACATGAGCCATATCCTCAGGAAAATCCAAGAAGAGGAGTAGTTTCCAGGTCAGGTAGGCTCGAAGCTGAGATAAGACAAAGTCTTATCTCATGTATGAGATTCAGACCAATAGGAAATGGTAATGAGGGTAACTATGAGAAGGAGGCTGTAAACCTTCCAGAATTGGTAGAAATCTTGGAGGGATGCCTGAATTTGAAGATGTGATATAATTTTATTTACATTTTAGTAGGTGGGGTAACCCAGGCTGACAACTTAAATACATAAAAGAATGTAAAATATCTTTATATCTCTACACTTCCTCTCTCACTTCCCACACATATGTCTTGGTCTTTAAGGATATTACTCATGGGAGTATGAGATACACTCACAGTGTCAAATGCAGGATGTTTCTATGTGCAGGAAATAAATGGGAGGGGAAGCCAGAATGGTCTCTGTGTAAAATAGGAAATATGAGGCAAGATATTTTTCAGCAGGAGTGATTAGACAGGATTCATAGACAACGTGAGGTCAAAGCCCAATTCTAAAGAGTAATTAGAATCAGAATAGTGTGTTGAAATTGATAGGCAATTGTGTGGGCAGGAAAGCTCAAACCACAATGAAAATTCATTAAGAAGGACAAGTTGGGCATAAACAAGAAAGGACTAGCCATAACCAGACTGCAGAATGGATTGCAAATATCTCTGAAAAGCATGGAACAGCCTAAGTCAACTTTGGAGGACCTGGTCTGACAGTGTAGTATAGGGAGAGGCTCCTGATTCTGTGTGGTCTTGAAGACAAATTGATACACATATTTTTAAGATCTTCTGGGCCTTTATCTCCTTGGGACCCATCTGGAAAGATAGTTACAGCATCCAATGTCTTACAAACAATACTCAGCTCCATCCAGGTCTCTACGGACGATCAGAGGCCATGAGGTCTGCAGCCCTGACTCTTTATTTCAGAGCTATCAAGACTCACCCCATTACCTCCACAATCTTTCTTGCCTGAGAATCCCACAGCTTTATTACACAGACAGTATAGATCCTTAAGAGTGGGGTGGGTCATGCATATGAGCAGCAGCGCCTTCCAGCTCAGCAAGTTCACATACCTCAGTAGTGTGTGGCCAATCTTATGTCAGGCCACCAAGTAAAAAACAAGTATGACTAATTGTGGTTGGAAAGAACAATGACCCAGAAACACCCTTTGTGGAAGAACCAGTGCTTATTGTGAGGTTTTGTTCTCAAGAGACAGAGTATATTCCTGGTCTACTCATTGTACCTTTGTTTCTAGGGAGCCATGTGCTAATACCTGTAGCTCTGCTTCTTGAAATCTCATCTGTGCTTGCAGAACTGCTCCTTCCCTTTTTATGTTCAGTGTTGACCTCTAGGCACCCTCTGCATCCAATTCCAATTTCAAAGCCACCCTTCACAAAGTTAAAGTGAAACTGGGTCAGGTAGATTGTATGAGTATATTTCTTTACAAATCCATGCCATAGCATGTGAGCCCAAATCCTCATGTCACAGAACTCAACATTAAAAGAAGAAATATAAGCAAGGCCTTTCTTGGGTTCTGCTTGTGGAAAAACAAAGCAGCAGTATGGAGCTGAGAGTGAAGAACCAGCTGATCTAGGCAGTATTAAAAGAAGAGAATGAAAACGGAGGGGAGTGGGAAATACAAGAGGCTTGCAGAATACCTAACTCTCTAAAGAAAGCTGGAAGAACAGGAAGAGATACCTAATGCTCTAAATAAAGCAGGAAGAACACTACAATCCTTACCACATTAGGAATTTGCAACCTCCCCAGAGCTGAGGATGTTTACAGGATTCCCCCATCGCACACCCCACACTACTACTTTTTATCTATCATATTCCATCAAATCTCACCAACAGTGTCTCATTTCCTCAGGACCTTATGCAAATATATTATCTAAACAGTCAACATAGATATGGAGGACATAAGAATATCCCCTTGCTCAGAGGTAGGTAGGCTATCCAACAAAGTTGTTCTATATTTTCAGGAGGCTCGGATATATAGGACCACACTGTGGTATGTGCATGAACTGTTTTTCACAGTGTGATCCAATAAGTCTGGCCATTAATGCCATTCACTAAATATCTCTAAATTTTCCCCTTGGGCATACAGGAAACTACATTTCCACATCCTTGAAAGGTTCTGTGTTTTTCCCTGCCCCTTGAAGTGGTTTTGTGATTTGCTTTGACTATGAAATGTGAGAAGTGACATATAGCACTTCCAGGCAGGGGCTTTAAGAGCCTATGGATGACTCAGCATCTTCCCATTGCTGCTTCAGTCACTGTAGAGCCTGTGTTCACAGGAAGATGTCATTGGCCAGAGGCTGTGGGCAACTGTAATGAGCAGAGCCCCCAGTTCCCACTTAAACACATAGGAAACGAAGCATGAAAAAGAAATAAACCTTTCTTATTTTCATCCACCAAAATTTTGGGAGTTACTTGTTCCTACTGGAAAATGTGGCCTGTCCATACTGACATATACTCATATTCATTATAATAATGATTTTCTGAAAACAGGAACTAAATGCACTTGATTTTTATCTATGCATGTTTCTCTCATGGGAAAGGGAATGTAATTTGTGGCAGAGAAGAAGACAGAGCACTAACTGTAAAAGAAAAGATTATTGCATGCAAAGAAGCATTAGGTTGTACAAAATCATTTGTTCCTAAATCCTCCCAAATAGCTCTGGTTCCTGAGATTTTATTTATCCTTGATTTAGTTACTCTTAAGACTTCTTTTACTGTTGATTCTTCCTCCTTCATTTTGTGACTGTTTGCCTTCAGAGTGCTCCATGACCACCACAACCTACAACATTCTGCTTCTAATCCGCCTCTTAGAATTGTGAGTAAATTAAGAGCAATTAGGTTTTGAACGAATAATTAAAGAATGCCTCTGTGAGTACAAAAGTTAAACTGTCACACACAGACCATTTAAAATAATAATAAAGGACTGATCCAAGATGGCCAATTAGGAGCAGCTCAGGATTACAGCTCCCAGAGAAAGTGCGGAGGGTAAGTGGATGCTGCATTTCCTGACAGATTTTTATTGCCCACAGACCAGGAGATTCCCAGGTGCAGGAGCCCCCACGGGTCACCAGCGTGTGGCTGTTTTGGCAGGTGCAGCTGTTTTGGCCAGCACCCTGGAGTGTTGGTTCTCCATACAAAATACATGGGTCCAAGCACCATTTTAGCTGGTGATTGGAGTTCCAGGGAGACAGAGTCACCCATTCGTCTCATTTAAAAGGGGACTGAAACAGGGAACCAGGCCAGGAGATTCCTAGGCAAAAAACTGTCACAAATCTCAATACGGCTGTTTCAGTCGGCACAGGGGGTGGCCGCACGGGAAATCACATAGATCCCAGTGCCTGTTCAACAGGCAAATGGAACACCTGGAAGACAGTTGACTGTTCAACTAAAAAAAAAAAAGGCTCTGAGGCAGGGAGCCAGGTGATCAGGCTCAGCTGGTCCCACCACACACACACACACAAAAAAAAACCAGCAATCTGAAATGCTCTGGATTGAGAGTTTCACAGCAAGCACAGCTGAACCCAGGAAGGTCCAACTCTGTGGAGTAGGGGCGTACGCCATTACCGAGGCACTCCACCACTATGGAGGTAGTCCACCATTGCTGAGGCAGCCCGCTGTTGCCAAGGCAGCCTGCCATTACAGAGAGAGTCTGCCATTACAGAGGTGGGCCGCCATTGCCGAGGCAGTTCTAACTATACCTGTATAAACAGGACTGCAGGGAAGTTCACATGGCAGCTGAGCAGAGCCCACAACAGCTCAGCAAAGCCTCTGCAGGCAGACAGTGACCAGGCTGCCTCCTCGCTGGGCAGGGCAGCCCTGAAAAAAGGCAATAGCACAAGAGAAACTCATAAATAAAGCCCTAACTCCCTGGCACAGAGCAACTGGGGGTGGAAAAAGCGAGTTCATGAGTTCTGCTGCAGCAGACTTAAACATACCTGCTCAGCAGCTCTGAATGAACAACACAGCTCACAGCTCAGCACTTGAGCTCCTATAAAGGACAGACTGTCTCCTCAAGCAGCTCCCTGACACCATATATCCAAAGAGTCACCTCGTAAAGGAGAGCTTAGATTGACGTCAGATGGGTATCCTTCAGGAACAAACATAGCAGAAGAAAAAAACTGGCAACAACCCTTACTGTTCTGCAGCCACTGCAGGTGATACCCAGGCAAGCAGGGCCTGAAGTGGACCTCAGCAGTCCTACAGCAGAGGGGCCTGACTGGTAGAAGAAAAACTAAGAAACAGAAAGAAATAACTTCATCACCAACAAACTGGACATTCACTCAGCAACCCAATCTGAAAGTCAACAACTACAAAGATGACAGATGGATAAATACACAAAGATGTGAAGAAACCAGTGCAAAAAGGATGAAAACACCCAAAACCAGAACACCTCTCCTCCTACAAGAGATCACAACTCCTCACCAGTAAGGGAACAAGCCTAGATGGAGAATGACTGTGATGAATTGACAGAGTCAGGCTTCAGAAGGTGGTTAATAAGAAACTTTGGTGAGCTAAAAGAACATGTTCTGACCCAATGCAAAGAAACTAAGAACCTTGAAAAAAGATTCAAAGAAATGCTAATGAGAATAAAAAACTTAGAGAAGAATATAAGTGAATTGATGGAGCTGAAAAACACAACACGAGAACATCACAAAGCATACACAAGTTACAACAGTCAAATTGGCCAAGCAGAAGAAAGGATATCAGAGGTCAAAGATCAACTCAAAGAAATAAAACGAGAAGGCAAAATTAGAGAAAAAAGGGTAAAAAGAAATGAACAAAGTCTCCAAGAAATATGGGACTATGTGAAAAGACCTAATCTACATTTGATAGGTGTACCTGAATGTGACAGAGAGAATGAATTCAAGCTAGAAAACATTCTTCAGGATATTATCCAGGAAAATTTCCCCAACCTAGCAAGACAGGCCAATATTCAAGTTCAGGAAATACAGAGAACACCACAAAAATATTCCTCAAGAAGAGCAACCCCAAGGCACATAATAGTCAGATTCACCAGGCTTAAAATGAAGGAGAAAATGCTAAAGGCAGCCAGAGAGAAAGGTCGGGTTACCCACAAAGAGAAGCCCATCAGACTCACAGCAGATCTCTCAGCAGAAACCCTACAAGCCAGAAGAGAATGGGAGCCAATATTCAACATGCTTAAAGAAAAGAACTTTCAACCCAGAATTTCATATACAGCCAAACTAAGGTTTATAAGTGAAGGAAAAATAAAATCCTTTGTGAACAAGCAAGTACTCAGAGATTTCATCACCACCAGCCTGCTTTACAAGGGCTCCTGAAAGAGGCACTAAACATAGAAAGGAACAACCAGTACCAGCCACTCCAAAAACATACCAAATGGTAAAGAGCATCAACTCAATGAAGAAACTGCATCAACTAACAGACAAAACAGCCAACTAGCATCAAAATGGCAGGATCAAATTCACACATAACAATATTAACCCTAAATGTAAATGGGCTAAATGCCCCAATCAAAGGACAAAGACTGGCAAATTAGATAAAAAGCCAAAACCCATCGGTGTGCTGTATCCAGGAAACCCATCTCACATGCAACGATACACAAAGGCTCAAAATAAAGGGATGGAGGAAGATTTACCAAGCAAATGGAGAGCAAAAACAGGCAGGAGTTGCTATTCTCAGCTCAGATAAAATAGACTTTAAACCAATAAAGATCAAAAGAGACAAAGAAGGACATTAAATAATGGTAAAAGGATCAATGCAACAAGAAGAGCTAATGATCCTAAATACATATGCACCCAATACAAGAGCACCCAGATACATAAAGCAAGTTCTTAATGACTTACAAAGAGACTTAGACTCCCACACAATAATAGTGGGAGACTTTAACACCCCATTGTCAATATCAGACAGATCAACAAGACAGAAAATTAACAAGGATATCCAGGACTTGAACTCAGACCTGGACCAAGCAAACTTAATAGACGTTTATAGAACTCTACACCCCAAATCCACAGAATATACATTCTTCTCAGCACCACATCACACCTACTCAAAAATTGACCACATAATTGGAAGTAAATCACTCCTCAGTAAATGCAAAAGAATGGAAATCAAAACAAACAGACTCTCAGATCACAGTGCAATCAAATTGGAACTCAGAATTGAAATACTAACCCAGAACTGCACAGCTTCATGGAAACTGAACAACTGGCTCTTTAATGTTGACTGGATAAACAATGAAATGAAGGCAGAGATAAAGATGTTCTTTGAAACCAATGAGAACGAAGACACAACATACCAGAATCTCTGGGACACATTTAAAGCAGTGTCTAGAGGAAAATATGTAGCAATAAATGCCCACATGAGAAGCAAGGAAAGATCTAAAATCAACACCCTACTGTCAAAATTGAAAGAGCTAGAGAAGCAAGACCAAAAAACTCAAAAGTTAGCAAAGAACAAGAAATAAGATCAGAGCAGAACTGAAGGAGATAGAGACACACAAAAAAAACCCTTCAAAAAATCAATAAATCCAAGAGCTGGTTTTTTAAAAAGATCAACAAAATAGACAGACCACTACCCAGATTAATAAAAAAAGGAAAAGAGAGAAAGAAATCAAATAGATGCAATAAAAAGCAATAAAGGAGATATCACCACAGATTCCACAGAAATACAAACCATCATCAGAGACTATTACAAACATCTCTATGCACATAAACTAGTAAACCTGGAAGAAATGGATATATTCCTGGACACTTGCATCCTCCCAAGCCTAAACCACGAAGAAGCTGAAACCCTGAAGAGACCAATAACAAGGTCTGAAGTTGAGGCAGCAATTAAGAGCCTACCACCCCAAAAAAGCCCAGGTCCAGACAGATTCACAGCCAAATTCTACCACACATACAAAGAGGAGCTGGTACCACTCCTTCTAAAACTATTCCAACAATCCAAAAAGAGGGAATACTCCCCAAATCATTTTATGAGACTAACATTATCCTGATATCAAAACCCGGCAGAGACTCAACAAGAAAAGAAAACTTCAGGCCAATATCCATGATAAACATAGATGCAAAAATCTTCAATAAAATACTGGCAAACTTACTGCAACAGCACATCAAAAAGCTTATCCACCATGATCACGTAGGCTTCATCACAGGGATGCAAGGCTGGTTCAACATACGCAAGACTATAAACGTAATTCACCACATAAACAGAACCAAAGACACAAACCGCACGATTATCTCAATTGATGCAGAGAAGGCCTTTGACAAAATTCAACAGCCCTTTATGCTAAAAACCCTCAATAAACTAGGTATTGATGAAATGTATCTCAAAATGATAAAAGCTATTTATGACAAACCAACAGCCAATATCATACTGAATGGGCAAAAACTGGAAGCATTCCCTTTCAAATTTGGCACTAGACAAGAATGCCCTCTCTCACCACTCCTATTCAATATAGTATTGGAAGTTCTAGCCAGAGCAATCAGGCAAGAAAAAGAAATAAAGTGTATACAAATAGGAAAGGAGGAAGTCAAATAGTCTCCATTTGCAGACGACATGATTTTACATCTAGAAGACCCCATCGTCTCAGCCCAAAATCTCCTGAAACTGATAAGCAACTTCAGCAAAGTCTCAGGATACAAAATCAATGTGCAAAAATCACAAGCATTCCTATATACCAGTATGAGACTTAAAGAGAACCACATCAAGAACGAACTGCCATTCACAATTGCTACAAAGAGAAAATATCTGGGAATACAACTAACAAAGGATGTAAAGGACCTCTTCAAGGAGAACTAAAAACCACTGCTCCACAAAATAAGAAAGGACACAAACAGATGGAGAAACATCTCATGTTCATGGTTAGAAAGAATCAATATCATGAAAATGGCCATATTGCCCAAAGTAATTTACAGATTTAGCGCTATCCCCATCAAGCTACCAATGACTTTCATCACAGAACTGAAAAAAAACATCTTAAACTTGATATGAACCCAAAAGAGAGCCCGCACAGCCAAGTCGATTCTAAGCAAAAAAAAAAAAAAAAAAAAAAAAAAGCAGGAGGCATCACACTACCAGACATCAAATCAAACTATACCACAAGGCTACAGTAATCAAAACAGCATGGTACTGATACCAAAACAAAGATATAGACCAATGGAACAGAACAGAGGCCTTGGAGGCAACATCACACATGTACAACCATCCAATCTTTGACAAACCTGACAAAAACAAGCAATGGGGAAAGGAGTCCCTGTTTAATAAATGGTGTTGGGAAAACTGGCTAGACATGTGCAGAAAGCCTAAACTGGACCTCTTCCTGACACTTTATACTAAAATTAACTCCAGATGGATTAAAACCTTAAACATAAGACCTAACACCATAAAAACCCTAGAAGAAAACCTAGGCAAAACCATTCAGGACATAGGCATAGACAAGGACTTCATGACCAAAACACCAAAAGCATTGGCAACAAAAGCCAAAATAGGCAAATGGGACCTAATCAAACTCCACAGCTTCTGCACAGCAAAAGAAACAGTTATTAGAGTGAATCGGCAACCAACAGAATGGGAAAAAATGTTTGCAATCTACCCATCTGACAAAGGCTGATATCCAGAATCTACAAAGAACTTAAACAGATTTACAAGAAAAAAACAAACAAGCCCATTCAAATGTGGGCAAAGGACATGAACAGACACTTTACAAAAGAAGACATACATGAGGCCAACAAACATATGAAAAAATGCTCATCATCACTGGTCATTAGAGAAATGCAAATCAAAACTACATTGAGGTACCATCTCATGCCAGTTAGAATGGCGATCATTAAAAAATCTAGAGACAACAGATGCTGTAGAGGGTGTGGAGAAATAGGAACACTTTTGCACTGTTGGTGGGAGTGTAAATTAGTTCAACCATTGTGGAAGACAGTGTGGTAATTCCTCAAGGACCTAGAAATAGAAATTCCATTTAATCCAGCAATCCCATTAATGGGTATATATCCAAAGGATTATAAATCATTCTACTATAAGGACACATGCAGACAAATGTTTATTGCAGCACTGTTTACAATAGCAAAGACCTGAAACCAGCCCAAATGCCCATCAATGATAGACTGGACAGGGAAAATGTGGCACATATACACCATGGAATACCATGCAGCCATCAAAAGCAATGAGTTCATGTCCTTTGTAGGGACATGGATGAACCTGGAAACCATCATTCTCAGCAAACTGACACAAGAACAGAAAATCAAACACTGCATGTTCTCACTCACAGGTGGGTGTTGAACAATGAGAACACATGGACACAGGGATGGGAGCATCACACACTGAGGTCTGTTGGGGGAAATAGGAGAGGGACAGCAGGAGGTGGGGAGTTGGGGCGAGATAGTGTGGGGAGAAAATGCCAGACATAGGTGATGGGGAGGAAGGCAGCACATCACACTGCCATTTGTGTACCTATGCAACAATCTTGCATGTTCTTCACATGTACCCCAAAACCTAAAATGCAATTAAAAAAAAAAGAAATAAAGGTAGATTCTAGCAATAATAATAAAATAATAATAAAATAAACATTTCATAATCCTTTCTGGTATATTATGTATTACATTAGTCATCTTTTTTTTCTCCTTTAAGCTCTGTTTGACTTGTTAGTGATTATTTTTTATTCTTATATACCCTACATCTATGTTGACTGCTCAGACATTATGTTTGAATAATGCTATACTCATGTCTCTTTTTCTATTATGAAGGTTACCAGATAATGGCAATCAGTGACAGTTTGCATAATTTTTCTCAAGTATTTGTTCTTCCCTGTAAGAAAACTTTTATTCCCTGTCTTTGCCATGTAATTTGCAGGGTCTCCTCTTGGAATATACAGCCCTACCCCACTGAAATTGGGCTTGGCCCTATGATGTACTATAGCCAATGGAACATGGGCAGATGTGATGTAAACCATGTATGCAACCTAAGTGACATGATCATTTTTCTCCTGCTCTTTTGCTCTTTTCCCTCTGCCACCACACTGTACCATATCGTGACCCCTCCAGCAACCTGGTGTTCAGAAGAAGACACATGGAGCAGAATTGAAAAGGCAGCCAGCAGCCATAGCCAATTCATAGCTAAAGACTACACTATAGGAAAGGAATAGATGTTTGTTTCAATCCACTGAGATTTGGAGATTATTTGATATCACAGCTATTGGTATTTTATCAAGGCTTTGACTGGAACGGCATGTTTTCAGATATGACCAGATTGAGGAACCAAAATTGACTTCATAGAGCCTATGAAAAACCCCTTGAAAAAAAAAGTCCCAATATCTTGTCTAAATGGTTCCCTTATAAGGTTTCTGACCTGTGATAAATAATATTACTTTCTTTTTCCTTTTCTTTTTCTTTTTTTAAGAGGCAGAGTCTCACTCTGTTACCTAGGCTGGAGTATGGTGGTGTGATCTCCACTTATTGCAATTTCCACTTCCCAGGTTGAAGTGATTCTCATGCCTCAGCCACCTGAGTAGCTGGGATTACAGGCACCTGCCACCATACCCAGCTAATCTTTATATTTTTAGTAGAAATGGGTTTTGCCATGTTGGCCAGGCTGGTCTCTAACTCTTGGCCTTAAACGATCCACCTGCCTCGGCCTCCCAAAGTGCTGGGATTACAGATGACAGCCACTTTGCCCAGCCAAAAATGTCACTTTCTAGCAGGCCCAGAAACCTCAAGATACTGTGGTACCTCAAGAAGAGAAATTTGTGTAGATATTACAAGCACAGTCTAATGGTGAATATTTGCCTTGGCTTCTCGTCTCAAGGCTTTCAAAAAGTCGATTTAGAAATTCCTTATAAAAGTTCTGCTAAAACCAACTTAAAAACAGCCTTTATAATTGATTACCACTTTTTATATGATTTATGCAAATAACCAGGCCAAATATAATGAGACCAAAATTTATTTTTCAAATAAATTGGTCCTACTATAATTTATGCTTGGTAGAAATAAGAAAACTGGGGAAAGAAAAATTTAGGTTCTAGCCCTGAGCATGGTTTTGAATTTTTATTATTTGCATACAATTTGACCTAATCCTGAATTATTTCCTGGCTATTAGAAGTCTCTAAAAAAGAAGCAGGTTTTAAATTTCCTCATGACTCTTTTAGTTGACTTCTTATGGAATAGGTTCTTTTTATTATTGTTCTGGCATACTTCCCTTTTGACTGTAACATTTGTGTGCATTATATTTCTACTAAATTATTCACATATCTCATTGTTTTGCTGAGAAAATGTAAGTCATAATGTTCTGAAGACTGGAAATGATTCGAAAGCCTTTGAATCTACCCCATTTGGAATCCCATTGGGCCTGATGTTTTTCATTGTCACTGTGTTGCTACTAAAGCTACAACATATTAAACACCCTTTCTAAAAGCTCAGAGACTATTAAGGAAGAGGAGGGTGCATGAGATTGTCACAGCTGGATTAGAGGGGTGAATTGTGAAGGCCAAAGCAATTTCATCTTGGATGCTAATCCACCATGCTGGTTTCTAACTAACCCAAACTATGGGAATGCCTCTGAGATTTCTAGTTTATCTACTGTCCTTTGGGTAAGAACACATATTTACTAAACATCCTGCCCTTAAGGACAAATGCCTATTCCCTTTCTCCAACACACATGTGCCTCTCCCTGTAGCCTATAATCTGGGGTCTGGCGGGGATAACAGTGCTGGGATCCACCATCTTGTCTCACTCCTGGCCAATACACAGACACAACTTCTGTTCATAAACTCACATTAAATGTTTCTTTGTAAGAAAAAAAAAAGTAAAGAAAAGTTGGATATTACTAAAAAGCAGTATTCCTATTTTTTAAAGTACTTTCACACTTCATTTTATAAAGAGCTGGGAGTAATGGAATCATGAGCTTTGGCTTCAAGTAGGCCTGTCACTTTATGAGCTGCTTCACCCTGACAAACATAAAACACCCTCCCAATAGCACTTTTTCCTCTGCCGCTGTATCAGAGGCTAGTTTTTCTTCACACCCCAATCAGAACCCTGTTAACTAACGGGATCAAGAAGACTCTTAACTACAATTCTTTTAATATAATATTATATGAAAGTCTATGAGTTCATTGTTATATTCCATAAAAAGGAAATCCAAAAACAAACTCATTAGTCACCATTGAGATTATTCTGTCAGCCACTGGAAACTAACAGTAAAAAAAGAAAAAAGAAAAAAAGAAAGAAAAAAGCTAAATGCTTAAAGATTTCAGTATAAACCATGTAAACTATTTTTCAGTAAAAAACAAATAGAAGTTGTTGATGAGGTAACATTGTTATCACATGGATTGATGGCTAGTTATAAAAGAAGAAATACATCTTGACACTGGAAGATCAGGCTGTCCACATCATCATCTTTAAACATGGGACAATCAGACATGATGACCCCTAGCACGATGTAGTATGAAGTTCACACAACATCTATAAAGGATTTTTGTTAGAAAAGGTGGGCCAGGCGCAGTGGCTAACACCTGTAATTCCAGCACTTTGGGAGGCCAAGGCAGGCGGATCATGAGGTCAAGAGATCGAGACCATCCTGGCCAACATGATGAAACCCAGTCTCTACTTAAAAAATACAAAAATTAGCTGGGCATGGTGACAAGCGCCTGTAGTCCCAGCTACTCAGGAGGCTGAGGCAGGAGAATTGCTTAAATCCAGGAAGCAGAGGTTGCAGTGAGCCGAGATCACACCACTGCACTCCAGCCTGGCACCTGGCGAGAGAACAAGACTCTGTCTCAAAAAAAGAAAAAAGAAAAGATGAACTTGAGTCTAATCAAGTCTTTAGATATAACTTTAAATTTATAGGAAATACGGAGAATATAGAACAGGTAAATGTCTCCTCAACATAACCTTGCCTCATTTTTATGTATTAATTCATATTCTTATTCATTTTTACTTACTTGAGAAGTTATTTTTATTATCCATATTCCCTGTGGAATATAAGCTCCAACAGCACAAAGCCTTGTACTAATGAGTCAACACTCCTTTCTCATGGTCTATTATCATGTTAGAACATATTAGGTTTTCAATACAAATGTGTTAAATGAATAAATGAATGAACAAGTTATTTTAACCTCACCACACTGGTTTACAGGTTAGGAAGTAATCACTTGTCTTTAGAATTTAAGGCATTCTACAGTAGTATCAGCTTGGTTGCTTCAACAAGCACATGGCATGGAAAAGAGAGAAGGAATCTGTTCTAGATTAAAAGAAACTGAAGCAACTTAACAACCAAATGCAAAGTATAAATTATGTGATCCTGATTCAAGCAAACATTAGAAAGGCATTTTTCTGTGATAATTGGGAAAATTTGAGTAGAATTAGGTAATAATTGATACAAGAAATTACTGCCGATTTTCTTAAGAATAATAATCAGGTTGCAATTATAAAAGAAAATGTTCTCACATTTTAATTTTTTTCTAGTTTCCACTTTTATGTTCAGGTGGTACATATACAGGTTTGTTACATGGGTATACTGCATGACACTGAGGTTTGGAATACAAATGATCCCATCACTCAGGCAATGAGCATAGTACTTAATAAGTAGTTTTTCAGCCCTGTATATTTAGGTGTTAATTTCATGACATCAAAGATATCTCTTTAAAGTACTTCAGCACAGACAAATACTCACACAGATGTGATAGGTAAAGCAAATACAGAAACATGCTGGTAATTATTCAATTTGATGGAAGATATTTGGGCTTCATTTTATTTCTTCCATTTTTGTGTATGTTAAAATTTTTATAGGATATAAATTTATTAATACAATAAAAATAAACTCTCTGTGAATTTTCCTTTTTCTCCCTTGTCCCATAGTCCCACATGTGATTCTATTGATCCTCACCTCCTAGACGTATCGTGATTCTTTCAATTTGCTCCAACTCTTTTGGTGCCATCCTGGCCCCAAACACCATTAGCTCTCTCCTCATGTACCAAGAAGCCTGTTTATTGGTCCCTCTCCTCTTCCCTAAAATATATTCTTCACACAGTAACCAAAAATTTAATGGGACAATGTTACTTCCTTCTTAAAATCTTTCAAAGGCTTCACTCTTAGTATAAAAAAACCTATCTCCGATTTATAAGATCTGCCCCCTGCCTACTTGTCTGACTTACTTTATCTTCCACCACTTTTCCTGTGTTCTCATCATTCCAGCTACACTACCGTAAGTTGCATTCCTTCAACATACCAACATCTTCCCAGTCTCAGGGACTTTGCAGTCATTCTTCCTTCCTGGCATGATGCTGATGTGTCCATACCACTCAATCATCTGCTTAAAGGTATCTCATCAGAAAGACCACCCAGTCACATGATCCCAGCACCTTCCTTTAACTCTCTGGATAATACGTATCATAATACCATCTATTTTTTTTATTTTTATTAATTTTACTTAAGTGTTTATTTATTTTTGCTATCCATCTATTACCAAGTTTGTCACATAATAGGTGTTCAAAACAAATGCATTAAATGAATAAATAAATGAACAAGCTATTTTAACTCACCAAACTTTCTATGTCTGTAAAATGGATATAACAATACTTCCCTGAGATGGGTATAAGGGTTAAATGAGGTGTCGAACAGAGAATGCCTTGTCCAATTCTTGCCATACTAAAGATGTTTTATAAATGGTATCTATAGCTGAGCAAGAGAAATCAGACCTCCCTCACTTTCAAGAAAGAATGCATAGTGTATCACTCTATTTATACAAATTCTAGAAAATGCAAGGTAATCCAAAGTGACAGAAAGAAACTCATGGATTCCTTGGGAAGAAAGGGTTAGGTAGGAGAGCTAGGCATAAGAAATTTGGGGGAGGTAATGAATATGCTCATAATAATTGTGGTGATGCTTTATTAACCACAATGTACATATCTGTCAAAATATTTCAAATTGTACACCTCTAAAATGTGCAGTTTATTGCAGGCTTATCACACATTATTGCATTTATTGCATGCTTGTATACCCACAGCTGTTCTTAAAAAAAGGGCAAAGTTAAAAAAAAAAAGGTAGCAAGAAATAAAATAAAATAAATAGAATCTATTTCTTTCACATACATTATGCCTCTGATCCTCATAGTAACAGTATATAATAGGGCAGGAATTATTGCCCCCATTTGGCAGACAAGAAAATGGTGGTACAAAAAGTTTAGGAAGATGATTCTGGATTGCACTTTCATTTTTATCTGGGTGTGGTCAACTTTCCACACAGCTGACCACACCCAGAAAAAAACCTAGTTTTTATTATTTAGCACTTGCAGTGATCCTCGCCCAAGGTCCCAGACTTTATCACCCTTGCTGACAGAGCAGGAGCATCACAATCTTGGACAAGCACCACCATTTTAAAGTTCACCTTGATTAAAAACTGCCTAAGTCCAAAGGGCATCAGCCTAATGTCTAAGGTCAGCATGACCATAAACCACAAATGGTATCTCCAACCAGAAACATTTCAACCATAAGACAAACCCCTCCCCAACCAGAGACATCCAACCCTGCAATAAACTTCACTCCCACAGAGAAACATTCAAGACTGTGACAAGTTCTCTCACCTTGAACCTCTAAATACTCTTAGCCTGTAAGAGAGCATGCTCCTGACCAAAAAAATAAAATAAAATCAGCCAGAAGCCCCTTTCAGGTTTATTCTTCAAAATAAACCTGTCTTTGACTGTTGAGCCACTTTTTGTTTCTTTCCTCTTTCTTTAACTCTATCACGTGCTTTCCTCCCATTCTGTACCTGCTTATTCCTGGAGTGGAAGGTAATGGGCCTGCTGAGACTGGGTAGGCTGCCCCTCAATACCGAGTCTATGCTTCATGCTCCAAAGGCCCAGCTAAATTCTAACTATTGCACTGAGCAGTTCTCCTAAGTGGAGGAGGTCTGTTGACTTTGTGCCAATATGCAGCTTTATAGACACGTGAAACCATGTAAAATGTGTTCCGGACCTTCTCAAGAAGGAATGTGCTAGAGCAGCCCAATTATCCCTCTACATCAGACAATGCCCATGTGCCTGGCTATAGAGCTGACCACTCTCATGCATATACAGCTGAGCAGTTAAGTCAACTTCTCCAGCAATTGTGTAACTAATGATCCATGTGTGTAACTGCTTTAATCTCTATGGATAGTGTTCTTTTAATTGACACTGAATTTCAGGTGAATGAGTCTACTTACTTTATTTGACAATCACTTATCATGCCACTAATTCTGGAGGTTATTTTCACTCCTAGAGCTCCTTAGCTTTTGGTTGTAATCACAGCCAATAAGGCCCATGGCCCATGAAATTTTACAGAATCCATTTTTCTAAGTAAATCTTATTCTTTGGTTCTTTGTATATCCTATACATCAGCCATGTTGTATCGCTCCTTGTTTCCTGAACATCCTCCTGAGCATTTGATTTTCCAAACCTTTGCTCCCTTGAATAATCCAGCACAGAGATGACCTATGGTATTTACATATTCATTTATGTGCACCTACTAGGTCCTAATAGTTTGACACGGCAGCTTTGCAGAGGGAATAATAAATGTGTATCGAAATTTAAAGAGTATATTTTGTCAAAAAAAATGAAATATTAAGATTTTTCATTTTGTGGACCTCCTCTCTAAGGAAATGTTGCCAAGAGCAGGTAAGGGTAGGTTCAGGGCTGATTCTATAGTCTCTGCTATTAAGATGTGTCTGCTACAAGTCTCCACGGTTTTATGATACTTAAGGTATAGTCTCCGTAAAAATCAGCCATACCTGGTTATGCATTCTATGGAGTGCTGAAATATAACCATAGATGCAGATATATTTACAGCTGTGATTAGTCCTCCTGACCTCTGCTTGTAAGTCATTCTTCCCAGGTTCCTTCAATTGAGTCTCACTCAACTGTGGGAACCAGCACTCACCAACAGTCTTACCCCAGCTTGTAAGTGAATCCTTGTGGGTCTTTTCCTTTGAAAAGAAAACTGATAGTAAAAACAAACCTAGATCTATCTGAGGCAATGATTTGATATATTTTTCAACGATGTACAGGTAGTTAAATGTTGAATGTTGGCACATAGAAGATTAAAAAAAATCAATATAAAATTTCTTCAGACCTGCATATTGAAAGCACAAGAGTTCCTTGTCCTACTAACTACAAAGTCAATGGGATGTGCCAGGCAAAGGGGTGAACAGTGTAGCCCAGTCAGGAAAATAGAACCAAACAGGATAAGAATCATCTTTAGTGCCAAGGTAGAAATAAACAAGAGGCAAGGAAGTGCTTGCCTCATACTAAGGATGGATAATACTTTCAAATGTACCTTACAGTTTAGAAGATTCAAAAGATTATTTTAGATAATTCATTATATATACAGCCACAACCTTGAGAATTTAAGGCCATGTCATTCTATTAAAAAATTCTATATCGCCGGGCATGGTGGCTCAAGCCTGTAATCCCAGCACTTTGGGAGGCTGAGGCGGGTGGATCACGAGGTCAAGAGATCGAGACCATCCTGGTCAACATGGTGGAACCCCGTCTCTACTAAAAATACAAAAAATTAGCTGGGCATGGTGGCGCGTGCCTGTAATCCCAGCTACTCACGAGGCTGAGGCAGGAGAATTGCCTGAACCCAGGAGGCGGAGGTTGCGATGAGCCGAGATTGCACCATTGCACTCCAGCCTGGGTAACAAGAGCGAAACTCCGTCTCAAAAAAAAAAAAATTCTATATCAAGAAGGAAAGGAAAATGTAAGTAGTGATATAACTGGTTGTATTTGTTAGGTTATATTGTAACATGAGACTATGCACTAACATTCCTGAAGCAAAAATTGAGACATGATTTGACAAGTATATGTTTATGTAAATTATAAAACACAGAATCTGAAGGTATTATTTACCCTCAGAAAAACTGGTTGTTATGGTGGCATATAAATTTATATATATACATACATATATATACTTATATATATATAAGTATGTATATAAGTATACTTATATATGTATATAAGTATATACTTATATGTATATATATAAGTATATATGTATGTATATATATATAATGTGTATATATATATATTTCTTGTATATGTTATATAAGAAAGATACATTAATAGAAAGAGATTATGTTTTTTTCGGTCTCTCAACTGGTAAGGAGAAGGAAATTGGCAATGGATGTTGGTGTCTTTCTTGGTGCTCTTTAGGAGTTGAGAAAAGGGATGCTTAGATCCATATGATGTCCTTGACAGTGCCCGTTGTCTAGCTGACCTTTGCTGACAAGCCTTTCTGGATGACTCAGGCTCATCTTGACCCTGAACAGGCTTCAGACCCCAGTCACACGCTAACATTTGTGTCATCAACTTGATCCCTGCCCAGATGGCACAGCTTAATGCCTTTACTGTGGAGTTACTCATTTCCACTACAATAGCTGCTCACTTCCACCTTATACAGAAATCAAGAACGTTCTACGAAGGTGCATCTCAGCACCTCCTTCTGCCTAATCGTACTCTTCTATCATGTTTATTTGTAATATGGATCTACCACTCACTACCACTCAATTGATCTGGAAACAGCCTACAAGTTATTTCCTTTTAGAGTAAGACAAAAGCTTCCTGGTTCTTAGAATTCCATATTTTGTCCAGTAGCCCAAAGATATTCTTCCCTCACTAGCTCAGGTTTGAGTGAGTTAATGGGGAGGGCAGTGAAGGGAATCTGATATCTCTTTCCTCAACCTCTGTCTCTGTCTCTCTTCTCTATTCTCTCACTCTCAAATGCCCATCTGTTATCATTATTTTTCTTCCTCCAAGTCATATTCTTCATCTTCCAAATTCCATTCTCATGGCTAAGCTTAAATACCACTAAGATGGTCTCTTCTATACAATGTGATAAGAAGCTACAATATCTCTCAGGCCCACCACTTGATATTAAATCAAAATTAAAAGAACTTATCATCTTTATTCTCTCAGAGCTATTGTCTGTTGGCAAGAACCTATTTATCTGGCCAAAACTTACTATTAACTTTATTTATATTCTTCCTGAAAAAGTCCTATTTTCAAAATATTATCCTGTTATAACCTCATGTTTATGTTTATATGAGATAAATATACCCATGTATTTAAGCATGTATTTACTCATGTACTTAAGCATGATATATGCATGTACTATTTTTACTTTACCTGTCCCTTTCCATGTTTAGAAATCATCCTAGACATTTCTAAAGACACTGTTTAAATGTCACCAAATTTAGAGGAGATTGTCAACCTTTTCTTTATGACTCCAAGGCATTTTGATAGTATTACTTATAGTACTTTGCTTATTATAAATATTTGATTAATACTCTTTCCCTTTTGAGGAAGATCTGTCATTTATTTCACTTATTTCCATAAATCCATGTAGAGATCCATGATTATATGGTGAATACATATTTGACAGCATGATTGCTTTTCCTAAGAATATGTTTTCCTTTTAAGTACTGGTACATTTCAAACTGCAGGTTGATTGTCACTACTCAACTGAATGCTTTGGGAGAACAAAGTCATTCATGCCAAGCATTGGTATTTTCCAAATTAGTCTGTGGAATAACCATTGGGTATAAGCTTCATTTTGGTTTTTTAGAATTGTTTTAACATACTCACCCATATTATTATTAGATGAAAAAAGGAACATTTAGGTATTATCTCAATTAACTTAGTGTTTTAGAATATTTAAAATAATATTTAATATAAATGATTATGCATTTCTAAACTTTTGAATTCTGCTGTCTCAGAAGTGTTCACCTGAAAGACTGCACAAAATAAAATCTAAAACTACCACAAAGTTCGGTAAAGAAAAAAAAAATTCTTACGTAGTAAAAACAATAGTTTAAGATGTTATTACACTTTAACTTTTATTTCTGGAAAAGATTCTTCAAAGCCATTATGATTCATCCTAAAGATTACTCATGTATCCATTCTTTGAAAACCTAACTGTTTAATGTGTATTCCCTGTCCTTTTTTGCAAAGAGCTTTACTTTTCAAAAGCCACAATTAAACTACTTGTCTGCTTTTTAACCTGGTGTTGGCTTCAATTCTCTTTGGAACAATAATCTCCCAACTGCAGTTACTACTTTTATCCTAGAAGCTCTCTTTCATCCCATGAGGCTTTCTTCATTATTCCCAAGTTTATCAACAGGGAAGCTGCAGTGTTCTCGCAAAATGTCCAAAAGTTGCTTAAAAAGCATAAGTCATATTTTCCATTTTTATTTAAATTTCTTTCTGATCCAGGGCCTTCCTTTTGGATTAAGACAAATTTCTTTGAAGCTCATGGTTTTCAAATGATAAATCCCACAGCAACATTAGCATCTAACACTTAAAAAGCGCCTATGGTGCATAAATTTTCATCAAACGCTCTAAATATTTTGTGGTTCTTAATGATATGCTATATTTGAGTCAAGGAATCATGGGACATATTTAAAAATTCAAAGGACAGAGAAGTATATTGAATTGAAAAGTGATAGTTCCCCTGAACATTCCAATCTATACTGCAAATCTCCTTTTCCTTGCCAGAAAAAATTGTGGTGCACTGTCTTCCTATGCCTGTCCTGTGTATCTCGCAGAGGTATTTATTCATGTTGATGCTGCTTATTACACACTGGATAACAGAAAGGATGAAACTCTCTATATCTGGGTCAACATCTGGCTTCCATTATATGTTGGATGCTGAAGAAAATGAAGGAATACAAAGGCAAATTGCACTATTATCTCAGCCTCGGTTTCTTCCTCTGATCACATACACACTAGGAAACACAATGCATACACACAGGCAGTTTTACGTAAATGATGTCATAATTTGCACACTATTCTGCAATGTATTTTTGTTCTTACTACATCCTAGTTATCGTCCCATGTCAGGACATTCCTCATCTTTCTTAACAAGAATCTCGTAGCATGGATTTTTCATAATTTATGTAGCCATCACTTAATTGATAGGTGCTTACATTGTTTATAGTTTTTTTCCTATTACAAAAATATATTTGAAATTCATGTCTTTTTGCATGCATGTTTTTACATGTGTACAAATATTTCTGTAAGAGAGATTTCACGAAGTAGAACCAAAAAGGGATACAATATTTTGTTTTCAATAAATACCACTAGATAACTCCAAAAAGACCATAACACTTACATTTCACACTATAAAATTCCAAGATTCCATATACCCTCAACAACACTCCATAGTAAATGAGAAATCTTTACATTACATGTATATGAAAAATATATTAAAATATGCACTCATGTTTCTAGTTCCAATTAGAGAAGTAACAATTTCAAAACCTATTTACTACTGAAAATTTAAAAGCACACATAAATTTTAACATAACCAACACATATTATTTTCTGATTAAATGGGGTTACAACTGTGTAGGTTATATTTGAAGATGAGCTCCTATAACAAAAAGGATCCAAATATGGTGGCTTAACAAATACAGAAATGAGTTCCTTCCCTGTGTAACAGAGCTGAAATGAATAGCTCAGATGAGTGGAACAGCTAAGCTATCAGCAGTCATTCAGAGACAGATTCCTACAACCTAATTGCTCCCCCATCTGCTGGGATACAAATGAAGCTGGACCCCTGCCACATCCAGAAAAAGTCTTAATGAGTTTTGCTGAACGTTTTAATTTCCAGACCTAGAAACATCACTTCTGCTCACATTCTATTAACCAGAACTTGTCCATCTAATTGCTAGAGAGGCTGAGAAACATGATCTAGTTGAGAGGTTTGGGCTCAGTCACAACTTTATTTTCATGGGAAAAGGAAAGAACAGATTTTGGTGGAACTCAGTCTCCTTTACTAGTGCCCCAATATCATATTCAGATAACTGAACTAAATAAAAAAGATGGCATTTCATAAAGGCAAATCCAGAAGAGGATAGCAATTGATGTATTTAAAAAGCAATGTTCATATATATATATATGAGATTTAAATTACATAGAAATTTTCTCCCAATAATATTTTTTAAACTGTTTACAACTATTTGGTCCATCCTAGGACATCTGAAACAGCTACGCATTTCTCCTTATCTGTGGAAATATTCTATACATATTTCAATGGCTTAATGTTTCCAAGATACCTGAAATTGTCATAACTTTTTCTTAAGTTTGTAGCAGTTTCATCTCATCACTTCAAGCCTGGGCCACTTTTTAAAGGGTGAAACAAAAATTTATAACTACTTAACATTTTGAAAGTATACACAAGTAAGCCTAAGAAGAATTTAATGTCTAGAAATAAAATTCACCAAATGTATGCTCTACAGCAGGGGAAATCAATTCCAAAGCTGGGCCTGAGAGAGAATAGAGGAGGCCAAAACCCTCTCTAGTTAGACTTAAGTCTGTACTAGAAGACATGCCCAACTCCTGTCTTGCTGGCACAATGAACACATTTAACTAAAGGCATAAAAAATGCCATTATTGTTTTCTGGAAGATGGTAAGACCAACAGAATAGTATAATGCCTTTTTTGGCTCTGACAGATAAAGTCATAGAACTTTGGCAACTCAAAGGGAGCAATAAAATGGCCCCGTGAAAAGGATACTTTGGAAATACAGTAATGACAGAAATACAAGATGCATAAATGTGATCAAGATTTACTGCTAGAGATGTTACCATAGCTTCTGATATGCCATCACTCTCTGCCATGCCTAGCAGCAGGGTGTTAGATGAGAAGGGAGCCCACAATTAAATACGAGTAAAGGTAACTTCAGGACTTCAGCCTGTGGCCTACTTCATTCCACCCTCATAAAGAAGGTTGTCTGTGGAATTTATCCATGAGCCAAGGGCTGCGTGAAAGGTAATACAATGACAAAGTACTCAATATAAAACAGAGAGGAGCAGGTAGTTTACTATTAACTTTACCAGATGGCTTCCTTAAGCACAGTCATAAATAACAAGTGAATGTCACATAAAAAGAATCGAAGGAAGAGAATGGATGGACAGTTTACCACATGCCTTTTGCAAAATCTCTGATGATTTAAAGAAATTCTGTTCGTTTTCTGGAGAAGTTCATACCTCAATCCCTTCTTAGATTACACTGATCAGTCTCTTCTATGCTTAAACACCGTACATAGCCATGTTTGTTAACTAAAGATGTAATTTACTTCTGTTTTTAGCTTGGTACTTTTTTTTTCTGAATATGCGTCTCTAGGACTCCCTCTCCTTAGATCATTGTTCTCCTTTCAGTTGACTCACTCAATCATCGCTAAGGACTCATTAGCTGGTTAACGAGAAGCACTATATAGAAAGAAAACTGTGCCATGCCAGCTGGCTACCGAAGGACCTGGGCTTTAATTTTCTTGCCATTTCAGTCCCAATCTTTCTTGAGGAGACTGATGATAAGGTTCAGATTGGATTGTTTGTTTGATAGCTTTCTAATATGGAGACAGTTCCAAGAGAGCCAGGATTAAAATGGCCAACTTCATGCACATGTGTGACCCAACCCAAATTACAGTCCAGGTGGCTGGTGGTGAAAGCCAACTCATTAACCTACAGTGACACCTGTTCATCTGACACACCTTTCTTGAACTGAAAATGTCTATTTCTTTTGAAATGTTTATAGCACTGAAACTAAAGGTCATTCAATTTTTGTCCTTAACTTCACATAATGGATAAAACAGATACTTAATAAAATCACCTTTAAAGGCAGAGAATAAACATACAAGGAAGTATCCTTTCTTTCAGGACAGAAAGAAAATAAAATGTGCATACAGGATCCTGAAAGAAAAATCTTCACCCAATTTTAAATGGGAGTTTTATTCAAATATCCAAATGACAGTTTCTATGGAACATCTTCAGTTTGCTCATAGTAACCAAATTGAACATATTGCCTTATTCTATTATGTGTATGTCCTTTTGGCTGTCAAACTCTGGAGAACGCAAAACAAGTGTCCAAGCAAATCTGAAAGAGGTTAATATCACGAGAGAAAGTGCCACTTATAAAAGTCCTCTGTGTGTTGATTCTCACAGGCATGTTAAGAGTCAATTTAATAAAAATAATTTTTTAATTTTTTGCCTGACACTTTAAATTTAATTTTTAATTAAAATAAAAAATATAATAAAGCAGACAAGGATTTTGTCATTCTGAGATAAAGTTAGTAACTTTGACTTTGGTTTTCCTTCTGGTTCCTCAGTGCTTTTTTGCAGTCTTTACATACCTGTGGTCTCGTGTCTTTTCCCATTAATTCATTGAAATTGCTGTCATCATGTTTGTTAATGACTTCTTTGTTATTAAATTCAAGAGACATTTCTCATTTCTTAACCTGTATGACATCTTACTTATCTAGCCAAAAAATACATACTGAATAGTTACTAAGTTCCAGGCACTGCATTTAGATGACAGGAATAAATGCTGAAATCGACATATAAAGTCCCTACAGTCGTGGCATTTACAGTAGAATAGGAGAGCTTAATGTTAAACAGTTACATAAACAATTATTCAACTACAATATGATTAATGATACAAAGAACAAATATAGTATGCAATAAGAGTGTATAAATGAAACATATAATTTAGTTGGATATGTCAGGGAACTATCCCTGAGAAAAAGACATATAACCTTAACATTAAAACTTATTTACTCAAAAATAATTGTGCACAACTGTATAGCTAACTTAACTTCAATTCAGTCAATCAAAAACATCACTAAACAATGTATTTACAGATATACTACACAATGACAGTTAATATTTGTAATGATAATCTTGAATGAGAAAAGAGCCTTTAGGGCCTTCTAGATCATCAAGGTTAAATTATACTTGGCTAATACAGTTTTAATACTTAATGCAATTTAGTGTTCGAAACTCCTGGTCAGGTATGGTGGCTCACACCTGCAATCCCAGCACTTTGGGAGGTCGAGGTTGGTGGATCATCTGAGGTCGGGAGTTCAAGTCCAGCCTGGACCAACATGGAGAAAAACCATCTCTAATAAAAATAAAAACTTAGCCAGATATGGGGGTGCATGCCTGTAATCCCAGCTACTTGGGAGGCTGAGGCAAAAGAATTGCTTGAATTCGGGAGGCAGAGGTTGTGGTGAGCCAAGATCGTGCCATTGCATTCCAGCCTGGGCAACAAGAAAGTAATAGTCTCAAAAAAAAAAAAAGAAAAGAAAAGAAAAAAACTTCTGAAAAACTTGTATTCACATGTAGAAAATATGATACTTATAGCAGACCATCCTATTTAACAATCAAATTATATAGCAATAAACTAAACTATATCAGCTGTATTTAATAGTTGCTAGTATAGTTGTGAATGTACCCATACATGTGTATGTGATATATATGTAAATCAACTGTATAATTGAAACACCACATGTGGAGAATTTAGAATCAGGAAAGTATTCAGAGGTCTCAAATAATTTCTATCCACTAGTCTGACGTATTAATATCTGATGACAATGATGTTAAAAATAGGAATATTAAACACCTATCAAGTACCTATTACGTATAGAGCAATGTGCTAGGAACTTCATGTATATTATTTTTCAGTCTCACCACAATCTTATATAGTATATCAGTCAGCTTTTGCTGCTAACAAATCATCCTAAAGAAGTGAAGTAGTGACTTAAACAAAAACATCAATTTAGCTCTCACTCCTACAGGTTGACAATTTGGACTGAGCTCAACTGCGCAGTCATCTGCTGTCAACCAGGACCAGAAAATCTTACCTAGACTCACTCAAACTGATAAACCAAGGCTAGAATACAGCACAGTGCCTGATACATAATAGGCTGGTGGGTAGGGCTGGCTAGTTTACAATGACCTTAACTAGGATGACTGGTATAACCAATGCCTCTTTCCACTACAGATGACAAACTAAGACTGGAATGTTACACAGTACCTAGAACAAAGTAGACATTCAATAAACGTTATAAAATATAAGAGTTATGAATTAAATGCTTTAATTAATACATATATAGATAGAGCTATGATTCGATACTGATTGTCTGTCTCCATGTCCTGATTCTTTCCCATTACTTTACACTGGCTCCTAAATATAAATTTAAACAGAAAATAAGAGTTAACAAATAACATGACAAATTTCAGCAGAATCAAATTGTACCCAGTTGCAGACTCCTATTACTGGCCATGATAGAGGTTCATGTGACACAATTGTTTTGAGACATTGGCTAACAGACAGCACAGGACTGTGATCCCTCGGAAAAGATAAATAAATGAGATAAACTCTGCAATTACTCTAGTTTGCTGCCTAGAAATAGTTTCCAGTCTACAAAACTAATTGGGGAAATCCAAACAGAGCCTGGCAGTCTTCCTAAATTTGAGATTAGAATTTTAAAAAACCAAGATAGCAAGAATTTGCAGAAAAGAGTGCTGAAGAAGAGAAGCTGCACAAGGAAAAAACTTCAAAGATCTATAGAAAAATACCCTTGAGTTTTCTGGCTGACCACAGATCTGTGAGTGCATAAAAGGAAACTACCCAAAGCCAGGGAAATGATCTCTGAAAAGCAGTAGGCTGAACAAATCGTGGAGCTCAAATAGAGCTGGGTATGAACATATTTCTGCCAGCCAGAGTAGAGAGATTTTATAATATAAGAACTTGGCTAGCATTCCCAGAAGGTACTGCCTTAGAGGCAGAATTAAATTAGCTCAACACCAGTGGCTTCTCTTGAAAACAAAGCCCTAAGAAAGCTGAAAAAGAATGCTACAAAGGGATTAAACTGGTTTCAAGAAGCAGAAAAATTAGTAAAACGATGGAAACAAAAATGGAAGATAAAAAAAAATCAAAATGGCTCAAATCAGATGAAGAAAAGCAATTTTTTAAATTTAATAAAATATATCAACTATGATTATATATGAATATAGTGGTCCAATATAATGGCAGAAAAAAATTGTCAATCCAAAAACGGTTGACATATATACATATATAAACTATCCAAAGTGAGCTCAGAAAAGTAAAACCATTAACTAACTAAAAAGATGCCTCCCAAATAAAGAGCAGAATATCAGTGACCTGTAAAACAACAGCAAATGATCCAGCATCTGTCCATGGGAGTCTCAGAAATGAAAAGTTAGGAGAGAGGAACAAAAATATTTAAAGAAATAATGGCTGAAAATTTTTCATATTTGATAAAGCCTATAAACTCAAAAATCCAGAAAGTGTAATGATTCCAAATCAAAACAAACAGAAAGAAAACCGCAAAACTGTGCATCATGCACAAATTACTGAAAATCAGTAGTTTTTAAAAATCTTAAAATCAGCCAGAGGAAGGGGAAAATACATCATATACAAAGGGAAAAAGATATGAACAACAGCAGACTTTTTGTCAAGAAGTAACAAGCAGAACACAATAGTATGACATCTTCAAAGAACTGAAGAAAATTGTAAGCCTAGAATTCTATAAGTAAAATTATCTTAGAAAATGAAGACCTAATAAAGATTTTTTCAGACCAAAAGAAAAAAAATAAATAACTGAAAAGAATTTGTTGTCATCAGTTATGCACAAAATATATATTAAAAGAAATGCTCAGGCAGAAAAAAATAATAAAAACTAAATCTATAAAGAATGAAAAATGCTGCAAATAGTAAACATAGATAAATGTAAAATCTTTTAAAATTATTTTTTTCATTTGCAAATTCTTTAAAATATAATTGTTTAAGCAAAAATAATAACAATGTATCTTGGAGTTTATAACATGTAGAAGTAAAATGAATGACTATACTAGCAAAAAGATTAGAATGGGGAAAATTAAAGTATACTACTGTGATATACTTATGCTATATATGAAGTGTTATAATATTGGTGTTGGAAGATAGACTATAGTAAGTTGAACATGGATATTCTAAACCTTAAAACAGCCACCAAAAATGAAAAACAAATCTAAGAATTAGCACCAATAAACCTTAAAAATGAAAGAAAAAAATAAGATATACCATGCAAACCTAAGCATAAGAAAGCTAAAATAGCTATATTAATTTCAGATGGTGATTTTAGAATGAGAAATCTTACCAGGAATAAAGATGGATATTTCATAATCATAAAGGGACTGATTCATTTAGATAATGTAATCCTAAATGTTTGTGTACCTAATAAATATACAAATACATTAGAATTCCAAAGTACATGAAGCAAATATTAACAGAACTGAAAAAAAGAAACACAGAAATCCAAAATTATAGTTTAACGATTTTAAAAGTCTTCTCTCAGTAACTAATGGTAGAACAATCAAACAGAAAATCAATAGACTATACAAGATGTAGACAACACTATGAACCACCTTTATCTAACTGATATTTATAGTATACTCTCCCACGTAATAGTAGAATACACAATTTTTCAGGTGCACACTTAGCATTTACAAAATCAAATATATTCTGAACCATAAACACATCTCAGTAAATTTTTTAAAGATTGAATTTATATAAAGTATATTCTCTGACCACAAGATAATTAAACTGCAAATGAATAAAGAAAGATTTTTTAAAATTCCCAAATGTATAGAAATTTAAAGAGCTGCTTCCAAATGACCCATGGGTCAAAGAAGACATCACATGGAAAATTTACAAATATTGTTAACTTAATAAAAATGAAAATACAAAATATCCACATTTGTGGGAGGCAGCTAAAGTAATGCTTACAAGGCAATTTATAGCATTATATGACTATATTAGAAAAGAACTTCTAAATAAATTATTTAAGCTTCCTCTAAATATGTTAGAAGGAGAACAGCAAGTTAAACCCAAATTAAACAGAAGAAACAATAATAAAGATAAGAGTAAACAGAAAAAGAACAATAAAACAAAACCCAGTTTAAGTCCCAGTTTTTAGAAACAATTATGCCCAGCCCAAGAGAGCCAAATGACTTCAACATTCTATAGAGTGCAGTATGAAATCATCTTCATGCAAGCATTATTATTAATTACTAAAACATCCTCAGTTATAGGCAAACAATATTCTTACTGTTTTTCCTTACTACTAGAAAACATTTTTCTTCCTCTTTAACAGAAAACCTGGCAGATATAAGAAGACTCTCTACCTAGCCTGACTGCAAAGTGTGATGATTATGCAAATGAATGTGTATTTGGAACATACTCTGCTAAGTATGACTTGGGAGGAAAATCTCAGTCTGTACCAGACCCATGTTGGCAGTAAGTCCTAGCGAGTAAAATCTGAAATGAAACAGAAAAGTCTGTTTTGGTTTTTTATCTTAGACACAAAGTTGAAAAAAATATTACACTCAGTCTCTAAATGTGCAAAGAAAGCTTCTTGCTCTGAAAACAACTTAGATGGATATCACATTTGTCTCATTTATTTTTTCAAACCAAGAGAAAGTTTTCATTTCACAACATTATCCCCCTTTCCAAATACAAAACACAGTGTTGCAAACATGAAGAAAAGTATACTGTCATGAGAACAACTGATGTTGTAGTTGGGCTAAAGTGATCAGATGTCTTAGGCTTCATTGTCATCAACTGCTGTGGTGACTAAGTCCTCAAAACTGTTGGTCCCTCCTCAAGAACAAAATACTCTTTTTTTACACATGCTATTTTAGGTCTTACCATTAAATACTGCTTGTGAAATGACTTACTATCAGATACTCCAGATGTAATCCTTTCCCTGACCACACATAGTTTGCTCTGAAAAACGCTGTAAGGAGAAAATTTATTGAATCTATATTTCTTCAGTTGACATAACCAAGCTGTTACAATTTCTCAGTGATGTGTGGTGGTTGCATCTGTAACAAGTCAGAACCAGAGGAAAATTTGGCAGCTCAGTGGTTGCACAATTCATGCTAAACCATTGGAGAAGTTAAGTATTTTGGTCTTGAATTCCAGTGTAGCCTAAGGAATGTTAGTTGTCTTTTTTTCCAAAATTGTGGTATACATACAATCCAGTTAAGTCCCTTACACAGCGCTTAGTCATTATCCCCTGCATATTTGGAGACTGTTTCGTGTGTGGCAAATTAGTGTAAAGTCATCTTTGTTTAGTTTCTTTCACACTGTAATTCATTAAATTCTCTATCAGTGAGTTGTTCCAGTTGTTCAGTCTGGGAAAAGTCTTTTTCAGACAGTCATCTATAATTTTGGCCATTCCTCTTCTTTGCATAAGTAAAATTTAATTAGTCATGAAACACCACAGAGGGGTACATCCACACTCAGCAGCTTCAAGGCCAGAAAGACTATGACAAGATTTCTTGAACTCTTTTCCATTCTCTATTCCAGATCCTATGGCTCTGCATGGTAGGAACCTAGCAATGGGACCATTAACTCCTGAGAGGAGAAGTCCTCCTGTCAACCTAAGAAATTCTCCAAAAACACCCTTTGCTAAAAAAATCCTGATGGCTTTCAGTAGTCCAGGACACAACTTGGCATGCCAAGAGGCAATATTTCAATATCTTATGAGGATGGAAGAAGGAAACTCAATGAAAGAATTCTATATGAGGAGTCAATTTATCAATCAAGTGATAATCAAATGAAATTCTCAGATATGCCAGAAATATTTGACTCAAATACTCCTTTAAAAAGAAAAGAATAAGAGAACAAAAGTATTTTTTTACTTAATACCACATTCTAGCTAAATGGAAATAAATTGTCTCAAGAATAGTGGTCTTATGGTTAAAATCATACTGAAAATAAACATTAGCACATGAAACATAAACTTAAATTTTTAAATTTTTGAATGTTTATAAAATTGGATGCAAATAGCCAAATTAATTTTTAAAAGAAATTATATAATATAAAATGATGTAGTTGCACTAATCTGGGTTATATTACCAAAAACTAGGAAGCAATTATAGAATGAGACGTGGGTTGGGGAAAGAATATAAATATGCAATATTTTTTAAAACACTCCTCTCAGTCTTGACAAAGAGATCTTTAACTTAAGAGTATGCTTTAAAGTTTAAAGTTAACACAAGAACAGTTTCAAATGCAACAAGAATTCTGGCTCAAGAAGAATCTAAGTAGCAATTCCCAAATCATCCTCTTAGCTTCTCATTAAATAGCTACTAAAAACAAAAACAAATAAAAATTCTCAGTAACAGTGAAAACAAAGACTGAAAGACAATCAGAATCTGGGAGGAATTAGTATTAATAATATAATATGTTATAGCTAAAAGACAGTTGGTAGAGCTGTAATTTCTGACACACTCTCACTTTATGCAACAAAATTTCTAACAATAGAAAGATGTTTCATGCCTCTGTCACCATACTTTCACATCTCAGAATTCCAGAACTTACAGCAACTGGGACACTGCAAATATCTCTCCCTACCATTTAAAGATGCTTTCTAAAGCAGAGTATCGTTTGCCCAACTCCAGATACTGAAAACTACTAGAAAACAATTAGGCATGAAATAAAGAAAAATTTCTGAATGCAGCACATCTTCTGAGGCAAGCAGTACCCACAGATAAAGTACTTGGGTAAGAAAGAACAGAGGTGCAGTGTATCACTGTAATATAATTTGTTACAAGTTCAGATGAATAAGAAACTAATTAGTAGGTAAAAGGAAAAAGGAAAAAACCTCACCTAGAATAGAGCAGAGATATATTTCATAAAAGCAAGCAATATTGTAATTGGCTACTAATTCAGGAGATGTGGAGATTAAATCTGCCTTAAAGGTGTAGATTTGAACAGTGGTGAGAATACAGGGGATAAGCATGTAACCCAAATGGTTCCACCAAGTCACACAATGGGTGGGGAAGAAAGGAAGACTAAGAAGAAAGTAACATAGGATGTCAGCAAGATGGTGGAATAAGAGGTTGTACCCCATTTCACCCTCAACAGAAACATCAAATTTGGCAACCAATCACAGACTAGAATATCTTTGTTGGAGCCTGCATTAGTCTGTTTTCACAATGCTGTAAAGATACAACCTGAGACTGGGTAATTTTAAACAAAACAGGTTTAATTGACTCACAGTTTCACATGGCTGAGGAGGTTTTTGGGAAATTTGCAATCTTTGTGCAAGATGAAGGGAAAGCAAGGCACCTTCTTCATAGGGCAACAGGAGAAAGCATAGGAAACACTACCACTTTTAAACCATTAGATCTTGTAAAAGATCTAATACCTCACTATCATGAGAACAGCATGGGGAAAATCACCCCATATACAATCATCGCCCATCAGGTCTTTCTCTTGACATGTGAGGTTTATAACTAAAGATGACTTGGGTGGGGACACAGAGCCAAACCATGTTATTCCACTCCTGACACCTCAAAAATCGCATGTCTCTTTCACATGTCTCTTTCAAAACCAATCATGCCTTCCCAACAGTCTCCTAAAGACTTAACTCATTCCAGCAGTAACTCAGATGTTGAGGTCCAAAGTCTCATCTGAGACAAGCCAAGTTCCTTTCACCTATGAGCCTGTAAAATGAAAAACAAGTTAGTTACTTCCTAGATACAATGAGGGTAGAGGCATTGGATAAATGTCCCCATTTCAAATTGGAGAAATTAGCCATAACAAAGAGGCCACCATTCCTATACAAGTTCAAAACCTGGCAGGGAACTCATTAAACCTTAAAGTTCCAAAATAATCTACTTTGACTCCATGTCTCATTATCCATGACACACCGATGCAAGAGGTGCAATCCTAAGGCCTTGGGCAGCTCCACCACTGTGTCTCTACAGCCCCCACAGATGCTTTCACAGGCTAACATTGAGTGCCTGTGGTTTTTTTTTTTCAGGTATACAGTGCAAGCTTTTGGTGAATCTACATTTCTGGGTTCTGGAAGATGGCGACCTTCTCTTAGCTCCACTAGACAGTGCTCCCCTGGGGACTTTGTGTGAGGACTCCAACCCCACCTTTCCCCTCTGCATTGCCCTAGTAGAGATTCTCCATGAGGCCCGACCACTACAAAAGACTTCTGCCTAGACATTCAGGTATTTCCATACATCCTCTAAAATCTTAAGCAGAGGTTCCCAAAGCTCAACTCTTGTCTTCCATATACCACAGACCCAACATCACATGGAAGCCACCAAGGCTTTGAGATTGCAGCCTCTAAAGCCATGGCTTCAGCTGTACCTTGGTCCCTTTTAGCCAGGATTGAAACTGGAGCAGCTGGGATGCACGATTACCTGTCCAGAGACTGAACAAAAGCAGTGGGGCCCTGGGCCCAACCCCAAAACCATGTTTTCCTCCTATGCCTCCAGACTTGTGATGGGAGGGTCTGCCACAAAGATCTCCAGCTTGAGCTAGAGACATTTTCTCAATAACATTTTCTCTCTTAGTTATTAACATTTGGCTCCTCATTACTTATGCAAATTTCTGTAGCAGGTTTGAATTTATCCCCAGAAAATGGTCTTGTCTTTTCTGCTTCATGGTCATCCTGCAGATTTTCTTTTTCTTTTTTGAGACAGAGTTTCACTCTTGTTACCCAAGCTGGAGTGCAATGGCGTGATCTCGGCTCACCACAACTTCCACCTCCTGGGTTCAGGCAATTCTCGTGCCTCAGCCTCCTGAGTAGCTGGGATTACAGGCACGTGCCAACATGCCCAGCTAATTTTTTGTATTTTTAGTAGAGACGGGGTTTCACCATGTTGACCAGGATGGTCTCGATCTCTCGACCTCGTGATCCACCCGCCTCGGCCTCCCAAAGTGCTGGGATTACAGGCTTGAGCCACCGCACCCAGCCATGCTGCAGATTTTCTAAACTTTTATGTTCTGTTTTCCTTTAAAATAAAAGTTCCAGTTTCAGATATTCTCTTTGTGAATGCATATGACCAAACACTTTCAAAATCACCCAGGTGACTTCTTGAATGCTTCAATGTTTTGAAATTTCTTCAGCGAGATACCCAAAATTATCTCTCTCAAGGTCTAATTTTCCCCCGATCTCTAGGGCAGGAGTAAAAAGCAAACAGTCTGTTTGCTTAAAAATAGTAACAGTAACTTTTGCTCCAGTTCCCAGTAAGTTTCACGTCTCTATCTGAGACCACCTCAACATTGACCTCATTGTCCAACCATATTACTATCAGCATTTGGTCAAAACTATTCAACAAGTTTTTAGGAAGTTACAATATTTCCCTCATTTTCCTGGTTTTTTTTTTTTCCTGAGCCCTCAAGACTGTTCCAACCTCTCTGTATTACCCAGTTCCAAAGTTGCTTGCAGATTCTCAGGTTATTTTTATAGCAGTACCCCACTTCCAGTGCTAATTATTTGTATTTATCTGTTTTCACAGTCCTCTAAAGCTATTACCAGAGACTGGGTAATTTATAAACAAAGAGGTTTAATTAACTCATACTTCTGCATAGCTGGGAGGCCTCAGGAAATGTACAATTATAGTGGAAAGCAAAGGCGAAGCAGGCATCTTCTTCATGAGGCAGAAGGAGAGAAAGAGAGCACACAGGGGAAGTTGACAGTTTTAAATCTTCAGATCTCTTGAGAACTCTCTATCACAGGAACAGAATGGGGAAAACCACCCCATGATTCAATCACCTTCCACCACGACCCTCTCTCAACATGTGGGGACTACAATTCAAGATAAAATTTGGGTGGGGACCCCAGAATTTAGCTGAGAGTGTCTAATATCCCAGTGGAACAAAAACTATGAGAGCAGACATGTTGAAAGATGTAAGAAGGGCAGTTTCACTCTACCCATGTGATTCATCTCCCAAGAAAGCCTAGCTTGATTCTAAGAGAAATCACCTTGGTTCATAATTGCTTCCACAGGGGAAAGTAAAAATTGAGTACTTGGCTCCTCAACCTTATGGGACACTGCCCAAAAGGTCCACTTATGCTTCATCCCAACAAGAACACTGAGGTCATCAGCAGCACAGCTGAATAGTCTGGGACAGCTAAAAGCAAGGAAAAGGGACAGAAGTACACAGCAACCTGCACAGAGCTAAACAGCTGGCTGTGAATCTTGCTAAGCAGATTACAGACTTTACCATGTGGCATCCCTCTGTAGACAGCACCCCATGTGTTTCCACACACAACACACATAAGCTCCAAAAAACAGCACTTGGATCTCAACAGCAGGTACAGATCTTAGTAGATGGCATGTTCTGCTGGTTTGAAAGAAGGTACACAAATTTTAACATTTCAGGGCACTTCTTTAGGGAAGGTAAACAGGATGCTGTTAGCACCAGGCCTGGCTTTATAAGACTGGAAGAAGGTACACAATCCTAAAATTTTCCTTCTGAGAAGGAACAAAAGGAGGGAAGCAGGAAAATCCATAGAAAAAGCCTGTGTATCTACCAGAATCTCTAGCTAGACTCACTGGTGAAGAACTTTTTCTCCCAAATCCAGTCAACAAAGACTAGAAGAGGTGAATTCTTTTTTAAATACAGAGACAGCAATGCAGGCCTTCAAGAAACAATAAGAATCAAGGAAATATGATAGTACCAAAGGAACAAAATAATGTTTCAGTGGCTGACCCTAAAAACATTGGAGATCAAAAATAGTCTGCTACAGAATACAAAGTTGTCATTTTAAAGAAGCTCGGTAAGCTACAAGAGAATACAGATAGACAAACAAAATCAAGAAAATGATGCATGAATAAAATGAGAAGTTAAACAAGCTTATAGAAGCTATAACAAAAGAACCAAACAGAAATCCTAGAGTTGAAGAATACAGTGTCTGAAATAAAAATTTTATTAGAGAGCTTTGATAGAAGACTTAAGTAGAGAAAAGAATTAGCATATTCAAAGATAGATAATTTGAAATTATCCATTTAAAAGAACAATAATAATAATAATTAAAAGAATAAAAAAGGAAAGCTGGGAAAGCTATGTGGGACTACAGTGCACCAGAACTCATTCCTGGCCATCAATGTCTCTGGGAGAATTGAATTGAACTGGTAAGGAGCAACCCTGTCTCATCACGGTCCTCTGGAACTCAGCAGGAAGAGACGCCTCACCACCACAGACACTTGAGTTGATGGGGTGGTGGGAACTGCTTAGAGAAATGGCAGGGGCAGCAAGCTGATTGATATGAAGCACAAAGGATTTGGTATAAGAATGTCTGTAATAAAGCATGGCCAGGGACGACCATCCCCCTAAGCTCAACATGCTCCTTTAGAAGTCTTTAGCCATAGGAAAACTTCCAGACCTGAATTCTGCAGGATGAGCTTACCCTTGAGAGAGAACCAGTCTGGCCCAAGAAATTCTTGGTCTGCTGGTCTCTCCTGGGGCCCAGATGGGCCATTCCTTCTTGCAGATCAGTCTCAGGTGCCCTGGGAGCCCACATCATAGCTTCTTTGCTGGTGAATTGTGATTGACCAGCGGAGAGCTCCAGGATGATGGCCCCTACAGCCACACAACAGGCCACACATTCCTTTTTCATATTACAGCTTTCCTGAGGCCCATGGGAACTCCCCACATCACTTCGCTGGTGTGTATCTGTGCCTGTGGGTTTTGCTTTTCTTGCCCTGTCAGCACATGGGAGTGCATTCTGTCCTACCTCCCCCAAATAATCTCCATTGCAGAAGGAGTCTTGGTGGACAGAGAGCCAGCCCTGCTGCCACCAGCACCCTGCTCTGATGCTAATACTGCACAGAGAACAGCAGATTCTACCCTGACTTGAACAACCACTCTTGTTTGCAAGGCACAGAGAAGGCACCCAGACCTACAAGTGCCAATGCCACATCCACCTGGAGCCAACATCATCTCCAGTGCAACTGTGTATACAATCACCAGAAGCGTCCTCCCAGTTGCATTGCCTCTGCTACCATGGTGAACACCCACAGAGGCAGGCACTCCAGCACCCACCTGCACTCTGCTACAGTTGTCCTACCACTGCTGATGACATATGCAAATAAGGATGGATCCCACTGTCACACACTATGCAGCACTTTGGCTAACACCACCCATCAGAGTGTAGTGATCAGTGATCTAGAAGCACCTTGGGCCTCCCCTCAGCATAATGGATGTCTAACCTCAAGAAGCCAGAAAAGAAAGTCAGGGCTCAATCAAGAATGCAGCGTTAAAGCATACAGTCCAGGAGTTGATAGCTGAATGCTGGCTCCCTAAATTCTTCCAAAAACAAAGTCAGTTGGCTGAATCCAACTTTTACCATAATCGACACCTTAAGGTCAACAAATAGGATAAAAGAAAAAATATATATATCCAAAAGTAAGCAACCTAAAATATTGAAGCTAGATAAAACCACAAAGGTGAGACAGAATCAGCACAAGAACTCTAACAACACAAAAAGCCAGATTGTCTTCTTACCTCCAAATGATTGTGTCACCTCTCTAGCAAGGATTCTGAACCAGCAGAGATAGGTGAAATAACAGAAATAGAATTCAGAATATGGATAGGAATGAAGATCATTGAGCTACCAAAGTATGTTGAAATCAAATCCAATGAAGCTAAAAATCATGGTAAAACAAACTGACCCGATAGAGGTGAGAAACACAATACAAGAATTTCATAATGCAATCACAAGTATTAATAGCAGAATAGACCAAGTGGAGAAAAGAATCTCAGAGCTTGAAGATGGGCCCTCTGAAACTAGACAGTGAGACAAAAAAAGAGAAAAAGGAAAGAAAAGGAAAAGGCAAAAACCTCCAAGATATTCGGGATTATGTAAAGAGACAGAATCTAAGATTCACTGGTGTCCCGAGGAGAGATGGGGAAAATGGAACCAACATGGAAAACATACTTCAGAATATCATCAAAGAGAACTTTCCCAACCTAGATAGAGAGGCCAAAATACAAATTCAGGAAATGCCGGGAACCTCAGTATGATATTTCAAAAGAAGATTATCCCCAAGACACATAATTGTCAGATTTTCCACATTTGAAATGAAAGAAACATGTGAATGGCTACTAGAGAGAAAGGTCAGGTCACCTAAATAGAAGACCAGCAGATTAACAGCAGATCTCTCAGTAGAAACCCTACAAACCAGAAGAGATTGGGGGCCAATATTCAATATTCTTTAAGAAAAGAAATTCCAGCCCAGAATTTTATATCTGGCCAAACTAAGCATCATAAGTGAAGGAGAAATAAGAGCCTTTTCAGACAAGTAAATGCTGAGGAAATTTGTTACCCCCAGACCTGCTTACAAGAAGCCCTGTAGGAAGCACTAAATATGGAAAGGAAAGACCATTACTAGCCCCTACAAAAACACTGAGGTACACAGACCAGTGACACCATGAAACAACCATATAAAGAAGTGTGTAAAATAGCCAGCTAACATAATGACAGAATAAAATCCACAGGTATCAATACTAATCTTGAGGTAAATGGGCTAAATTCCCCAAATAAAATACACAGAGTGGCAATCTAGATAAAGAATCAAGATGGATTGATATAATGTCTTCGAGAGACCCATCTCATATGCAGTGACACACATGGGCTCAAAATAAACAAGTGGAGAGAATCTACCTAGCAAATCAAAAACAGACAAAAGGATTGGCAATCCTAATTTCAGACAAAACAGACTTTACGCCAACAACAATCAAACAAAACAAAGAAGAGCATTACATAATGGTAAAGGGTTCGATTTAACAAAAACATCTAAGTATCTCAAACATATATACACCCAATACAGAAGCACCCAGATTCATAAAGCAAGTTCTCAGAGACTTTCAAAGAGACTTAGGCTCCTACACAGTCACAGCAGGAGATTTTAACACCCCATTGACGATATTAGACAGATCACTGAGACAGAATATTAACAAAGATATATAGGGCCTGAACACAGTACAGCATTAAATAGACTTGATAGGTGTTTACAGAAGTCTCCACCAAACAAACAAAAACCCAGAATATACATTATTCTCACCAACAAATGAAACAACTCTAAAATTTAGAACATAATCAGAAGTAAAATACTCCACAGCAAATGCAAATGAACTAAAATCAAGACAATTTCCAGAACAACAGCTCAATCAAATTAGAAATCAAGACTAGGAAATTCACTCAAAATCATACGAATACATGAAAGTTGAATAGCCTGCTCTGAATGACTTTTGGATAAATAATGAAGTTAAAGCAGAAATCAAAAAGCTCTTTCGAATTAATAAGAACAAAGATACAACATACAAGAATCTCTGGTAGACAGCTACAAAACTGTTAAGAGGGAAATTTATAGCACTAAATGACCATATCAAAATGTTAGAAAGATCTCAAGTTAACAACCTAACATCACAATTAAAAGAACTAAAAAAAAAAAAAAAAAAAAAAAAAAACAAGAGCAAATAAGTCCCCAAAGCTCAGAGCTGAAATGAAGAAGGGATATATAGTTATATATATATATATGGATCCTGCTGTCACCACACTATGCAGCACTTTGGCTAATATCCCTCATCAGAGTGTAGTGATCAGTGATCCAGAAGATATATAACTATATCTATATCTATATCTTCCTCCTTCAGTTCAGTAATTTATGTATATATATATATATATATATATATATATATATATACTATTACGTGTGTGTGTGTGTGTGTGTGTGTGTGTGTGTGTGCGTGTGTGTGCTATTCAGAAGATTAATAAATCCAGGGACTGATTTTCTGGAAGAACTAATATAATAGGTAGACCCTTAGCAAGACTAACAAAGAAGAAAAGAAAGAAGACTCAAATACACACAGCCAGAAATGACAAAGGGGATATTCCCACTGACCCCATAGACATACAAATAATCTCAGAGAACATTATGAACACCTCTATGCAGATAAACTAGAAAATATAGAATAAATAAACTCCTGAACACGTTCACCCTCTCAAAACAGAACCAGGAAGAAACTGAATCCCTGAACAGACAAATAATAAGCTCTGAAATTGAGTCAGTAATAATTGCACTACCCACCAGGAAAAGCCCAGGACCACACAGATTCACAGCTGAATCCTATCAGATTTACAAAGAAAAGCTGGTATCATTCCTACTCAAACTAGATCAAAAACCTGAGAAAGGACTCCTACCCAACTCATTCTATAAGGCCAGAATTATCTGGTTACCAAAACCTGGCAGACACACACACACACACACACACACACACACACACACACACACACAAAGAAAACTTTAAGCCAATATCCTTAATGAACATTGATGCAAATATCCTCAACAAAATACTGGCAAGGAGAATCCAACAACACATCAAAAAGCTTATCAAGCTTTATCAAGCAGGCTTTATCTCTGGGATGCTAGTTTGTTCAACATGCACAAATTGATAAATGTGAAAAACAAAAACCAAGTGATTATTTCAATAGATATAGAAAAGGCTTTTGATAAAATTCAGCACCCTTCATGTTAAAAGCTCTCAATAAACTAGGTATTGAACATACCTCAAAATAACAAGGGCCATCTATGACAAACCCACAGCCAACATACTCAGTGCTCAAAAGCTGAAAGCATTCCCCTTGAAAACTGGCACAAGATGAGGATGCCCTCTCTCACTACCCCTATTTAACATAATTTTGAAAGTTCTGTCCAGTGCAATCAGGCAAGAGAAAGATATAAAGGGCATCCAAATAGTAAGAGATGAAGTCAAACTCTTCCTGTTTTCAAACAACATAATCAGACATTTAGAAAACCCCATAGTCTTGGCCCAAAAGTGCCTTCAGCTGATAAACAACTTAAGCAAAGTTTCAGGACACAAAAGCAATGTGCAAAAATCACTAACATTTCTAAACAAACACAAGAGTCAAGCTGAGAGCCAAATCAGAAACACAATTCTAGTCACAATTGCCAAACACACACACACACACACACACACACACACACACACACAAAATTCCTAGGAACACAACCACAGATGGCAGTGAAAGAGCTCTACAAGGAGATCTACAAAACACTGCTTGAAGAAATCAGAGATGACACAAACAAATGAAAAAATGTTCCATGCTCATGAATAGGAAGGATCAATATCGTTATAATGGCCATACTCCCCAAGGCAATTTACAGATTCAATGATATTCCTATTAAACTACCAGTGGCATTCTTTACAGAACTAGAAAAAAACTATTTTAAAATGCATATGAAACCAAAAAGAGCCGCAATAGCCAAGCCAATCCTAAGCAAAAAGAAGGCTGGAAATCAAGTTACCTGACTTCAAATCGCACTATAAATCTACGGTAAATAAAACAATATAGTACTGGTACAAAAACAGTCACATAGACCAATAGAACAGCATAGAGAATGCAGAAATATGGCTGCACACCTACAACTGCCTGCTCTTTGACAAATACAAGCAATAGGGAAAAGTTTCTGGGATAAAAACTACTCATATGCAGAAGATTAAAACTGGACTCATTTCTTATACCATGTAAAAAAATTAACTCAAGATAGATTGAAGACTTTGATGTGAAAGAGAAAACTATGACAACCCTGGAAGGCAACCTAGGAAATACTATTTTGGAAACAGGAACTGATGAAGATTTCATGCAGATATCAAAACAATGGCAAAAAAAAAAGCCAAATTGACAAATGGGATCTAATTAAACTAAAGAGCTCCTGCACAGCAAAGGAAACTATCAATAAAGTGAACAGACAACATACAGAATGGAAAAGAAAATTTGCAAACTATGCATCTGACAATGATGAGTTGAGTTCTACCAGCATTTAAAGATTTAATGCCAATGCTGCTTAAACTCTTCAAAAAAAAATTAGAGGTGAGAGGACTTTCAAACTGATAACAGAAGGCCAGCATTACCTTGATGCCAAACCCAGACAAGTACATTAACAGAGAAGAAAACTACAAGCCAATATTTCTAATGAGCATATATGTAAAAATTCTCAACTAAACACGAACAAACCAAATTCAATAGCCCATTAAAAGAATCATACACCATGATCAGGTGGCATTTATCTCCCAGATAAAGGATTATTTAATATATACAAATTAATAAATGTCATAAACTGCAACAACAGAATGAAGGATTAAAAATACATGATTATCTCAATATATACAGAAAAGTCATGAAACAAAAGTCAACATCTTTCATAATAAACACTCTCAACCAATTAGACATTTAAAAATGTGCCTCACTATAATAAAGTTTATGCATGGCAAATCCACAGCTAACATTATACTTAACGGTGAAAAGTTAAATCCTTTCCTCTAAGGTCAAGAATAAGACAAGAAGCCCAATATCACCACTTCTATTCAACATGGTACTGGGAGTTTAAGTCAGAGAAAGTAGCCCAAAAAAGGAAATAGAAGCCACCAACATTGGAATAGAAGTAACACTGCCTCTGTTTGTAGATGACATGCTTGTATATAAAGAAAACCCTAAAGATTCCACCAAAAAGCTATTTTAAATGAATGAACTTATTAAACTTGTGGAATACAAAATAAACATATAAAAATCAGTTATGATTCTATACGCTAATGAACTATCTGAAAAAGAAATTAAGAAAACAATTCCTTTTACAATGGTATAAAAATAAATTACTTAGGTATAAATTTAACCAAAGAAGTGCAAGATCTGTATATTGAAAAACTACAAAATATTGATGAAAGAAATTAAACAAAAATACATGGTAAGATATCTCAAGTTCATAGATTGGAAGAACTGATATTGTTAAAACGGTCCCACAAAGGGATCTAGAGAGTCAATTCAATTCCCATCAAAATTCCAATGGCTTGTTTCACAGAAATAGAAAAACAATATTAAGCTATATATGGAATCACAAAAGACATAGAATAGCAAAAGCAGTGTTACCAAGAAAAAAAAAAAAACTGTAGGCATCTCACTTTCTGATTTCAAATTATGTTACAAAGCTATAATAACAAAAACAGTATGGTACTGTTATAAAAACACAGATATAGATTAATGAAACAGAATAAAGAGCTCAGACATAAACCTGCACATATCTGGTCAACTAATCTTTGACAAGGACACTAAGAATATGCAATGGAGAAAGGATAATCCCTTCAGTAAATGGTGCTGAGAAACCTGGTTATGTGCATCCAAAGAATAATATTGAATTGTCTTGCACCATACACAAAAGTCAACTCAAAATGGATTAGAGACTTAAATGTAAGACATAAAAATCACAAAATTCCAGGAGAAAACACTCCTTGACATTCCTAGCAATGATTTTTGGATACAACACCAAAAAGTACAGGCAATAAAAGAAAAAAAAGAAAAGACGTGATTACATCCATCTAAAAGGCTTCTGCACAGCAAAGGAAACAATCAACAGAGTGAAGAGACAACCTATAGAATGGAACAAAATATTTGCAAACCATATATCCAATGAGTAATTAATATTAAAAAATATATAAGGAACCCATACAACTCAATAGCAAACATACCAAATAACCTGATTTTAAAATGAGTGAGAATCCGAATAAAAACTTCTCTAAAGAAGACATACGAAAGACCAACATCACTAGTTGATCAAAATCACTAATCATCAGAAAAATGCAATCAAAACCACAATAAGATATCACCTCGGCCATGCATGATGACTCACACCTTCAATCCCAGCACTTTGAGAGGCTGAGGCAGGCAAATCACAAGGTCAGGAGTTCAAGACCAGCCTGGCAAACATGGTGAAACCCCATCTCTATTAAAAATAAAAAATTTAGCTGGGCGTGGTGGCAGGTGCCTATAATTCCAGCTACTTGGAAATCTGAAACAGGAGAATCATTTGAACCCAGGAGATGGAGTTTGCAGTGAGCCAAAACTGCGCCATTTCACTCCAGCCTGGGTGACAGAGCAAGACTTCATCTCAAAAAAGAAAAAAAAGATATCCCCCACAACTATTAGATTGGTTATTATAAAAAGACAAAAGATAACAATTGTTGATGAGGATGTGGAAAAAAGGGAATCCTTGCACACTGTTGTTGGGAATATAAATTGGTCTAGGCATCATGCAAAAAGTATAGAGTTCCTTAAAAAGTTAAAAATAGAACTACTATATGATCCAGTAATCTTAATTCCAGGTACTTAACCAAAAATAAAAATAAAATTACTATCTTGAAAAGATATCTCCTCCCCCATGTTTATTGCAGCATTATTCACAATAATCAAAATATGGAAGCAACCTAAATATCTATCAATGGATGAATAAAGACAGTGTAGCATATACAATATACTAGACACAATATAGAATAGAATATTATTTAGCCTTTAAAAATAAAAAGGAAATCCTAACGTTTGTAAAAATATGGATAGACCTAGAAAACGTTATATTAAGTAAAATAAGCCAGACACAGAAAAACGATTACTGTATAATATACTTTATATGTGAAATATAAAATAAATTCACAGCAGTAGAAAATAAAATGGTGGTTGCCAAAGGTTTGGGAAATGGGGCAATTGGGAGATGATTGTTAAAAGGTACAAAGTTTTAGTTACATAAGATAAATAAATTCTGGAGCTCTACTACAAAGTTTAGTACTTGCAGTTAAAAATACCATATTGTATACTTAATATATTAGTTCATTTTCATATTGCTATAAAGAACTACCTGAGAATGAATAATATATAAATAAATAAATAAATAAGAGGTTTAATTGGCTCATAGTTCCACAGATTGATTTTACAGGAAACATGGCTAGGGAAGCCTCAGGATACTTAAAATTATGGTGGAAGGCAAAGGGTAAGCCAGCATGTCCTACATGACTGAAGCAGGAAGAAGAGAGTAAAGGAGAAAGTGCTGCACACTTTTAAACAACCAGCTCTCATGAGACTCACTCACTTTCGTAAGAACAGCAAGAAGGAACTTGTCTGCCATGATACAATCACATTCCACCAGGCCCCTTCTCCAACATTAAGGATTACAATTAGACATTAGATTTGGGTGGGGACACAGAGTCAAACCATACCACTTAACATTTGCTAAGAGGGTATATCTTACGTTAAATGTTCTAAACACAAAGAAAAACATAATTTAAAAAGGGGACAAGAGGAAACTATGGAAGGTAATTAATATGTACATGGCTTTGATCATGGTGAAAGTTTCACAGATGTGGCCTCATTGAGAGACATATATTAAGTGTGAGCTGCTATTTATGTTAATCATACCCCAATAAATTATTTTTAATGTTTAAAAAACTTTTTAGTTTCAGGGGTACATGTGCAGGTTTGTCATATAGGTAAACTCATGTCACAGGAGGTTGTTGTACAGGCTATTTTGTCATCTAGTACTAAGCCTAGTATCCAATGGCTATTTTTTCTTATCCTCTCCCTCCACCCACTCTTTACCCTTAACTAGGCCCTACTGTCTGTTGTTTTTGTGTCTATATGTTCTCAGAATTTAACTCCACTTATAAGTGAGGACATATGATATTTGGATTTCTGTTTCTGCATTAGTTTGCTAAGGATAATGACCTCCAGCTCCATTCATGTTGCTGCTAGGAATGTTTTCATTCTTTCTTATGGCTGCATGGTATTCTGTCATGTATATGTACTACATTTTCTTTGTCCAATCTACCATTTATGGGCACTTAAGTTGATTCCACGTCTTTACTATTGTGAATAGTACTGCAATCACCATACACATGCATGTTTCTTTATGGCAGAACAATTTATATCCCTTGGAAATATGTACCCAGTAATGGGATTAATGAGTTAAATAACAGTACTGTTTTTAGCTCTTCAAGGAATTGACAAACTGCTTTCCACAATGGTTGAACTAGTGTAAACTCCCCCCAACAGTATATGTGTTTCCTTTTCTGTGTAACCTAATCAGCATCTATTATTTTTTTACTTTTTACTAATAGCCATTTGACTAGAGTGAGATGGTATCTCATTGTGGTTTTGATTTGCATTTCTCAAATGCTCGATGATATTGCTCAAATGCTTTTTGACTGCATGTATGTCTTATTTTGAAAAGTGTCTGTTCATATCCATTGCCCACTTTTTAATGGGGTTGTTTGGGATTTGTTTGTTTGTTAGTTTTTTGTAAATTTGAGTTTTCCATAGATGCTGGATATTAGACCTTTGTTAGATGCATAGTATGCAAAAGTTTTCTCCCATTCTATAGGTTGTCTCTTTACTATTCTTTTGCTGAGCAGAAGCTCTTCACTCTGATTAGATCCCATTTGTGAATTTTGGCTTTTGTCGCAATTGCTTTTGATATCTTCATCATGAAATCTCTGCTCATTCCTATGATCAGAATCTTACTGCCTAGGTTGTCTTCCAGGGTTTTTATAGTTTTAGGTTTTATATTTAAATCTTTAATCTATCTTGAGCTTATTTTTATATATGGTAAAAGGAAGGGGTGCAGTTTCAATCTTCTGCATGTGCCTAGCCAGTTATCCCAGCACCATTTATTGAATAAGGAACACTTTCCCATTGCTTGCCAAAGATCAAATGGTTTTAAGTATATGGTCTTATTTCTAGGCTCTCTATTCAAGTCCATTGGTCAATATGTCTGGTTTTATACCAATATCCTGTTGTTTTGGTTACTGTAGTCCCATAGAATAGTTGCATGATGCCTCCAACTTTGTTCTTTTTGCTTAGGATTGCCTTCACTATTGAGGCTAATTTTTGGTTCCATGTGAATTTTAAAATAGTTTTTTCTGGTTCTGTGAAGACATTGGTAGTTTGATAGGAATAGTATTAAATATACAAATTGTTTTGGGCAATATGGCCACTATAATGATATTGATTCTTTCTATTCATGAGCATGGAATGTTTTATCATTTGTTGTGTCTTCTCTGATTTCACTGATCAATGTTTTGTAGTTCTCCTTGTAGAGATCTTTTACCACTATCAGTAGTTGTGCTCTTAGGTATTTCATTTTTTTGTGGCAATTTTGAATAGTATTGAGTCTCTGATTTGGCTCTCAGCTTGATTCTTATGTTTGTTTACAAATGTTAGTAATTTTTGCATATTGCTTTTGTATCCTGGAACTTTGCTGAAGTTGTTTATCAGCTAAAGGCACTATTGGGCCGAGACTATGGGGTTTTTTAGATAAAGGATCATGTTGTTTGCAAAAGAGATAGCTTGACTTCCTCTGTATCCATTTGGATGCTCTTTATTTTTTTCTCTTGCCTGATTGCTCTGGTCAAGACTTCTAATACTATGTTAAATAGGAGTAGTGAGAGAAGGCAGCATTTCCTGTGCCAGTTTTCAAGGGAATGCTTCCAGCTCTTGCTTATTGAGTATCATGTTGTCTGTGGGTTTACCATAGATGGCCCTTATTATTTTCAGGTATGTTTCTTCAATATCTCGTTTACTTAGAGGTTTTAACATGAAGATGTATTGAATTTTATCAAAATTATTTTCTGCACCTATTAATTATGTGGTTCTGTCTCTAGTTCTGTTTATGTGATGAATCACATTCATTGATTTATGTATGTTAAACCAACCTTGCAACTGAGAAATAAAGTCTCCTTCATCATGGTGGGTAAGCTTTTGAATGTGCTGCTGGATTTGTTTTGCAAGTATTTTGCTGAGGATTTTTGCATCATGTTTATCAAATATGTTTGCCTGAAGTTTTTATTGTTGTTGTTTTTATGTCTCTGCCAGATTTGGAATCACGATAATTCTGGCCTCATAAAATGAGTTGTGTAACAGTTTTTCCTCCTCTATTTTTTTTTCTTGAAAAGTTTCAGCAGGAATAATACCAGCTCTTCTTTGTACATCTGGCAGAATTTGACTGTGAATCTGTATTGTCCTGAGCTGTCTTTTGTTTGTGGGCTATTCATTGCTGATTTATTTTTGGAGCTCATTATTGGTCTGTTCACAAAATCAGTTTCTTCCTAGTTCAGTCTTGGGAGGTTGTATATGTCCAGCAATTTATCCGTATCTTCTTGTTTTCTAGTTTGTCTGTACAGAGGTGCTCATAGTATTCTCTGATAGTTGTTTGTATTTCTGTAGGGTCAGTGTTAACATTTGCTTTGTCATTTCTAATTGTATTTATTTGAATCTTCTCTCTTTTTCTTCTTTATTAGTCTAGGTAGCAGCCTATCTTATTATTTTTTGTGAATAAATCTACTTCGGGATACATTGTAATTCTGAATGTTTTTTTAATCTCTCAATGGGGTTGGTTTGTTCTTAGTTGTGATGTTACATTGTTAATTTGAGATGTTTCTAACTTTCCGATGTGGGCATTTAGGGCTGTAAATTTTTCTCTTAACATGCTCTTAACTACGTCCTTGAGCTTCTGATATGATGATTCTTTGTTCTCAGTAGTTTCAAATAACTTCCTGATTTCTGCCTTAATTTTATTATTTACCCAAAAGTAATTCAGAAGCAGCTTGTTTAATGTCCATGTACTTGCATGGTTTTGAGTAAGTTTTTAGTATTGAAGTTAATTTTATTAAAGCAGAAAGTAACAGCAAAGACCGTATAAAAAGCATTACAGAAATGAACAGAAACATTTGTGACTTCATGGTGAATTGAAAAAAATATTACCTCTGCTTTTTCTTAACATCTCATTTAAAAAATTTGAAGAATTTGAAAAACACACACATATACATACACACAAAATTGACTTTAACTTAAATTCATGGGTTCAAAGGAAACAAGAGTAGGGATATGAGTAGATAAAACTTATCAACATAAGACAAAATATAAAAGCCTCCAGATACCCTTACAAAGTTAAAGTGAAGAGCAGAAGTTCCGTGTAAGTGTTTATAAGGGAAGCAGATACACCACTATATCTCCTAATGAATTGTGAAGGCTGGCAAATACCCACTCCTATCTGACAGAAAACTCAGGTAAATTATAATATTTAAAATAGTTGAATCAAAGAAATTCTGGAATCAGGACTTCTGGGCACAGTTAAGTGAGGCTGCAGTTCTGAAGAACTGGGAAGATTAAAAGATAATACACATAACTGTGAGACAGAGACCCCCTTTTTTTCCAACTTGGCTCTGAAATATGAGCAATCATGGGCAGTGTATTAGTCTGTGCTTACAATGCTATGAAGAAATATCCAAGATTTGATGGTTTATTAAAAAAAGAAGTTTAACTGATGGATAGTTCCACATGGCTAGGAAAGCATCAGGGAAATTACAACCATGGCAAAAAGGGAAGCAAGAACATCCTTCTTCACAGGGAGCAGGAGAGAGAAATGCCAAGCAAAGAGAGAAAATCCCCTTATAAAACCATCAGATCTTCTGAAAATTCACTCACTATCACAAGCATAGCCAGATGGGAGTAACTGCCCCCACAATTCTATTATCTCCCACCAGGTACCTCCAACAAATGTGGGAATTATGGAAACTAAAATTCAAGATGTGATTTGGGTGGGGATACAGCAAAATCATATTATTCCAGCCTGACCTCTCCCAAATCTCGTGTCCTCACATTTGAAAACACAATCATGCCTTCCCAATAGTCTGCCAAAGTCTTAACTCATTCCAGCATTATCCCCAAAGTCCAAGTCCAAAGTCTCATCTGGGACAAGACAAGAAGTCCCTCTGCCTATGAGCCTGTAAAATCAAAAGCAAGTTAGTTACTTTCTAGACACAATAGGGATATGGCCATTGGGTAAATACACCCATCTTAAGTCGGAGAAATTGGCCAAAAAGGCTACAAGTTCCATGCAAATCCAAAATCCAATAGGGCAGTCATTAATCCTTAAATTTCCAAAATTATTTCCTTTATGTATCATATCCAGGGCACACTGATGTAAGAGGTAGGCTCCCATGACCTTGGGTAGCTCCAGCCCTGTGGCTTTGCTGGGAACACCCCTCCTCCTGGCTGCTTTCTTGGGCTAGTGTTGAGTATCTGTGGCTTTTCCAGGCACACAGTGCATGCCGTCAGTGGATCTACCTTCTAGGATAGACAGTGGCCCTCTTCTCACAGCTCCCCTAGGTGGTGCCCCAGTAGTGACTCTGTGTGGGGCTCCAACCACATATTTCCCTCTTTGCTGCCCTAGGAGAGGTTCTCCATGAGGGCTTTGTCCCTGCAGCAAACTTCTGCCTGGATATCCAGACATTTCCATACATCCTCTGAAATCTAGGTGGGGGATCCCAAACCTCAGTTCTTGACTTCTCCGAACCCACAGACCCTATACCAAATGTAAGCCACCAAGGCTTGAGGTTTGCACTCTGAAGCAATGGCCTGAGCTGTAACCCTTTTAGCCAGGGCCAGAGCTGAAGAAGCTGGAATGCAGGGCACCATGTTCTAAGATAGCACAGACCAGGAGGGTCCTGACCCTCACCATTAAACCATTTTTTCCCTCCTAGGCCTCTATGTGTGTGATGAGAGGGACTGCCAAGAAAGTGATAGGCCCAGGAGACATTTCTCCCACTGTCTTGGACATTAACATTCAGCTCCTACTTACTTATTCAAATTTCTACAGCAGAGCTTGAATTTCTCCCCAGAAAATAAGGTTTACTTTTCCATCACATCTTCAGGCTGCAAATTTTCCAAACTTTTATGCTCTGCTTCCTCCTGAAAGTTTTGTCACTTAGAAATTTCTTCCACCAGATACCCTAACTCATCTTTCTCAAATTCTAAGTTACACACGTCTCTTGAGTAGGGGCAAAATGTCAGTCTCTTTGCAAATGTGACTTTGGAGTCACCTTTACTCCAGTTCCCAAGAAGTTCCCTTCTCCATCTGAGATCAACTCAGCCTGGACTTCATTGTTCATATCACTAACAGCAGTTTGGTCAAAGCCATTCAACAAGTCTCTAGCAAGTTCCAAACTTTCCCACATCTTCCTGTCTTCTGAGCTTTCCAAGTCTTTAGGAAATTCCAAACTTTCCCACATTTTCTTATCTTCTTCTGAGACCTCCAAATTGTTCCAATTTCTGCCTGTTATACAGTTCCAAAGTTGCTTCCATATTTGGGGTTATCTTCACATTAGCACCCTCCTTCTGGTGCCTATTTATTATATTAGATCATTCTATCCTGCTATGAAGAAATATCTAAGACTGGGTAATTTATAATGAAAAGCAGTTTAATTGATTCACAGTTCCTCATGGCTCTAAAGGCCTTGGGAAGCATACAATCCTGGCAGAAGTGGGAGCACACATGTCTTTCTTCACAAGTCAGCAGGAGAGATATGCCAAGCAAACAGGGAAAACCCCTTATAGAACCATCAAATCTCCTGAGAACTCACTCATTGTCACAAGAACAGCAGCATAGGGGTAACTGCTCCTATGATTCAATTACCTCCAACTGGGTCCCTCTCATGACACATGGGGATTATGGGAACTACAATTCAACATGAGATTTTGGTTGGGATACAGACAAACCATATCAGCCAGGGATTAGAGTACCCCTCACTGAGGAAATACACTTGCCCAAAAAGCAGACATGTAGATACTGACAGCTGAAAATCTTCCTAGTAAAAATGGCCTACTTTCTGTCCAATTAAACTTCAGTGAATGCTGTTACTTGATAAGCCTCTACCACACCACACAGGGAGCTCCCAATTAGCCTTAAGTGGCCTAGGATCTGAGAGATTGAGAAGAATCCTAAACATAAAAGAGACCAAAGCACACACACAGAAACAATGGAGCACAGGGGATGCAGAGACAGCACAAGGAGCACAAGCAAATTTGAAACAAAACAAAAAACAATAACCCAGATTGTCAAAAATTGTGAAATAAACATTGTGTCCAAAAGAATAAGAATAGAATTATATTTTAATAGATATATTCCGAATATGAACAAGCTTTCGGATATTAAAGATTTCATAAAATAAATTTAAAATTCAATCAAAATGATGAAAGAGAAACTTGAGAAGATCTGACAGACAGTAGAACAAATAAAACAAAGAGATTGATACAGTAGAGAAAACATGAGAAAATTAGAAATACAAATAAGGATAATAATGAACAGAAACAAGTTACTTGTTAGTGATATTCCAGAATCTGAGAAATAAAGATCATGAAGTCTTCCCAAGTTGGAGGAACAGAACTAGTTTATGGACAAAGTAAATGGATGTGAAGATCTCTAAAAAATAACACTGGATTCTATAAGTAAATGGTGTAAGGATGTCAAATTATAAAAGGAAAATGTTGTAAGCTATAATTCTATTCCCTTCAAAGAAAACACATATGTGAAAGTAGAATACATATATATTTATATATATACACACACGTATATTTTATATATACTATATATATATTTCATATATATATACACACACATGCACACACACACACACACACACACACACACACACATATATATATTTTAGAAACTCAAGTTTTCAAAATTTTACTATACTTACACCCTTTCTCAAGAAGCTCCTGGAAAATAAGTGCTACTAAAACAAATCAAGAAAGAGGAACACATGAAGTCCAGGCAGGGGTTCAACACAGGAAATACATGAAATATCAGGATATTGACAAAAGCAAGTCAAACATATTAGTGAAGCAAAATCCAAGATGATAGTTGTGCAGTAGGTCCAATAAGCAATCATTCCTGATCAGAGTAGGTGGTTGAAGGGTTGCTGATAGGATGTTGTCATAGCCCATTTGGGCTGCTATAACAAAATAAGTTAGTCTGGGTAATTTATAAACAACTGCGAAAAAATTATTTCTCACAGTTCCGGAAGCTAGTCGGTCCAAGTTCAAGGCTCCAGCAGATTGTCTGGTGTGGAAATGCTCTCTCAGATCTCTTTTACAAGGATGCTAATTGTTCCCAGGGCTTTACCCTCCTGACCTAGTCATCTCCTAAAGGCCTCACTTCCTAAAACTATAATAACACATTGAGGATTATATTTACACATGTGAATTTTGAATGGACCTATTCAGATCATGGCAGAGGTCTCCAAAAATAAAATGAAACTAATATATTGAGGAGAATTAATCTTCTGTGAGAGAATCTGGGTATGAATTAGTGATAGATATATCAAAATAAATCAAATAATAAATAGGCAATTTGTGACTACAGAGAAAGCAAAAAAGTTATGTTTTTGAAAGACTACATGGCTCATGAGGGAACTCTACCTAGTTATAATAATGTAAATGTTAAATACTAATTGATAGAAACATGAAAAAACTCTTTCTGGATATTCAGGGAGAGACGTATTAGAGAAACAATATGAGAGAGAAAATCTTCATATTCCAAAAGATAGTATTAAATGAAAACTCTGAAATCAAGAGATTGCATGTTATTTAAACTAGCATAAGTATGTCATTTAGATTAAGTAGGTAATTTCCAGGGGGAAAAAAGTTTAAAGGGTTTGCTTTGGAGAGTGGAAATTAGAATGACCCAGAATAAGCTAATATGAGGCAGAAAACTGGTATTCTTTGTTATAGACTGTAACTTTAACTAGAATGTTAAATGTAATTTAATTTTAAAATATAATCGTATAAGAAAATACGGTTTTGGTGATAGAAAAATTGTATCTCTGAAAATGATTTGCTATAGAATCAAAAAATTTACAAGCAGAAACAATTTATAAAAGGCAACACAAAATTAAAACGTACTGAAACAGCAAACAACATAACAGAAAAATTAAAATAAACATTAAGAACAATAAGGAGCATATAAACTGTTGCAGAAAATAGAAACAATATTATTGAGGACAAATTTAAACCATAATAAACAAGGAAAGGGACAACAGAATGAAAATAATAAAAGAAAAAAATTATAAATCCTGAGGTCAGAGAAGAGGATGGACCATATATATGCGGTGTTAATAAATAAAATTTCAAAATAAATAAAAAGAATAATGACACCCTTAATAGAACAAAATATTCTGAGCTGAAGGAAACAATCTCTGTATGTTATTTTAAAATGCTTGCTCAGGAGTGGGTGACTCATTCCTGTAATTCCAGCAAGTTCGGAGGCCGAGGCAGGTGGATTACTTGAGGTCAGGAATACGAGACCAACCTGGAGAACATGGTGAAACCCTGCCTCTACCAAAAAATACAAAAACTAGCCAGATGTGATGGCCTTACCTGTAGTTCTAGCTACTCAGGAGGCTGAGGCAGGAGAATCGCTTGAACCCAGGAGGCAGAGGTTGCAGCAAGCTCAGATCATGCCACTGCACGCAGGCTGGGGCAAAAGAGTGAGATTCCATCTTAAAATAATAATAATAATAATAATAAAATGCTCACTCTATTCCAGAGAGTGATCAGTAAAAAGGGGTAATTCCTTGAAATAGTTTTTTTAAAAGGACAAAGGAAAGAAAGGATTCTGCTAATCAGGAAGAAAATTTATATTCCCTTAAAAAGAGAATGGCTCCAAGTAATAATCAATAAAACAATGTGTAGAGAATATTTAAGAAATAAAATTGTAAACCCAAAATTTTATGCCTTGTCAATTTGTAGTTTGTATATTAAGGCAGAGAAAAGCATTCTCATTTTTTCCTGCCAGGTTCATAAAGCACCACCTGTACTAGGTATCTAGGGATGCTGTAACAAATTATCATAACCTTGGAGGCCCACAATAACAGAAATTTGTTCTCTTATAGTTACAGGGTCCATAAGTCCAAAATCAAGATGTTGGCTTGGGTACATTTCCTCTATAGGCTCAAGGGAATAGAATTTTCTCTTCATGTCTGTGCCCAAATTTCCTCTGCCTCTCTCTTGCATTATTGCATTTAGGGCTCATCTGGAAAATCCAGTATTAGCTTTTCCTCTCAGGATCCTCAAGTGAATCACACCTTATGCCATACAAGGTGTGAGTGACAGGTTCTGGGGATTATGATGTGGATATATCTTTGGAGATACCATTCAACCCACACACCATCTATGTGTGTGTATATATAAACACACACACACACGTACACACACACACACACACACATATATATATATATATATATATATATATATATATATATATATATCTCCTATCAGTCTGTTTCTCTAGAGAATGCTAATACATATATAGATAGATAGATAGATAGATAGATAGATAGATAGATAGATATGCACACACACATATATGTTCTATGATAGTATACCTATCATATGAGTTCATTAAGTATTAACTTACACAATCACAAAATTCCAGAGGGAGAAATGCTACCTACAAGCTTGAGGCTGCTTAGCTGTCTGCCATCTTCAGGAGCAAGAAGAGCCAGTCTGAGTCTCAAAACTTTAGAACTTAGAGACTTGATGACCCATAGTGAAATGTTCAGTTTCTACCAAAGCCCAGTAACAGGCCAAGAGCTCTCTCTCAAAAGGAGAGTAGTTATCTGCAGAACATCACAAGGTCTTGCTCCAAAATCCTAGAGATCTCTTCTGTGACCTATGGAGGCCTGACAAAGGCTCCAAGCAGCATCCCAATCTGCCACTGACTCCTCAAACACCATCGGATCTGCTGGATCATAGGCCCAAGTGGCAGAGCGGCTTGCACAGCAGCCTGGACCTTTTGCAGAGCTTTCTCTTTTTCTGAACCCCACTCAAAACTGGCAGCCTTTTGGGTCACTCAATAAATCAGGCAGAGTAACACACCCAAATGCGAAATGTGTTGCCTCCCAAATCCAAATAGGCCCACTAGGCATTGTGCCTCTCTCTTGGTTGTAAGAAGGACCTAATGCAGCAACTTATCCTTCACCTTATAAGAAATATCTTGACAAGGCCCACACCACTGGACCCCTAGAAATTTTACTGAGGTAGAAGTTCCCTGTATTTTAGTTGAATTTATTTCCCATCCTCTGACACACAAATGTCTCACCAATCAGTCCAATGTGTTTGCTACTTCTTGCTCATTGGATCCATAAGCATGTCATCAATGTAATGGACCAGTGTGATATCTTGCAGAAGCAAAAAGCAATAAAAGTCTCTCCAAATAAGATTATGACTCAAAGCCAGAGAGTTGATATACCCTTGAGGTAGGATAGTAAAGGTGTATTGAAGGCCTTGCCAGCTATGGCAAATTGCTTCTGGTGGGTCTTATGGACAGGAATGGAGAAAAAGGCATTTGCCAAGTCAATGGCTGCATACCAGTTACCAGGAGATATGTTAATTTGCTCAAGCAATGAAACCACATCTGGTACAGCAGCTGAAATTGGAGTTAAGCTTGTGATAATCCACTGTCATTCTCCAAGGTCCATCTGTCTTCTGCAAAGGCCAAATGGTAGAGTTGAACAGGGATATGGTGGGAATCACCACCCTGCATCTTTCAAGTCCTTGATGGTGGCACTAATCTCTGCAATCCCACCAGAGATAAATTGTTTTTGATTTATTATTTTTCTAGGTAGACCCAGATCTACTGGCTTCTATTTGGCCTTTCCACCACAATAATCCTCACCCTACCAGTCAGGGAGCCAATGTGGGGTTCTGCCAGTTGTTAGGTTTATGCCAATTATGCATTCTGGCACCAGGGAAATGACCACAGGATGAGTCCAGGGACCCACTGGACCCACTTTAGGTCAGACCTGAGCTAAAACTCTATTAGTTACATGACGTGCATAAGCCCCTACTTTAACTGGAGGACCACAATGATTTTTTGGGTCTCCTGGAATCAATGTCAGCTCAGAGCATGTCCAGAAGTCCCTGAAATGTCTGATCACTTCCCTTTACCCAGTGCACAGTTACCCTGGTAAAAGGCCAGAGGTCTCCTTGGGGAAGTGTGAGAGAAAGATTTACCAGATAAATTCTAGGTAAGGTATTGACAATTTATGTGTTGGATCCTTCAGGGGACCTATGTTCCCCTTCATTTGAATGAAGGTTCTGGGTATGTAAACTGTCTCAAGTCCAGAAATTGATTGAAGGGCTGTGAGTCTCTGTTTTTATAATTCATATTAGTCATTTGTCCATTCAACCTAGAAGTTTTCTGCTTGTATAAATTAAGTAGGAATGCAGTAGGCTTCCTGTCAATTTCACTTCTAAGAACACCAAGAATAATTAGCCTGCCAGAGCTCTACATGAGTTCTACTATTCTGATTGCCACTTTGCCTCTGCTGTCCATTACAGTAGCTACCCCACCTTGCCTTTGATGGTTGAGTGCCACTACTTGGCCCCTGACATCTCGGGATTTAGTTACTCCCATTGTATTTAAATTTTGTAGGTGAGTGACTGCAGTTCCCACCATTAGATCTGACATCCAAAGAACAGCAATTACAGGGCTCTTCAAAGGTGCAGGTACTGCCCTCATAAATCTATTTTTGCAAGGCATTGATTGGCTAAGGATAATGGCCTCTAGCCCCATCCGTATTCTTGCAAAAAGCATGATCTCATTCTTTTTAGTATTCCATGATATCTATGTACTACATTTTCTTTATCCAGTCTACCATTGATGGGCACTTAGAATGATTCCTTATCTTTGCTCTTGTAAATAGTGCCACAATAAATATATGCATGTATTTAAATGTTGTACTTGAGTGATTATAGTTCCCACCATTAGATCTGACATCCAGAGAAAAGCAATGAACGGCTCTTCAAAGGTGCAGGTGCTGTCTTCACAAATCTATTTTTCAAGGCATTGGTCCCTTCCAGCTGGGATGAGTAGGTCTTAAATAACTAATCCACTCCACCACCCAATCCCCTTAAGTCTTTGGATCCCTTACTTACATTAAACCAAGAGAAATCAGGCATTTCTAACTCATTCACAGTGGGCCATCTTTTAATCCATATTTCAGCGAATCACGCAAATAAATTATTAGAACCTTTTTTAACTCCCCAAGTTGCAATTAAATGCAGAGTCCCTACTTAGAGATCTCAAATCAGTAAATTCAGCCTAATCCAGCTCTATGTTCCTTTCATCATTATCTCATACCCTTAATATCCATTCCCATACCTGTTGTCCTGATTTCTGTTTATATAAATTAGAGAACTCAAACAGTTCTTTTCAAATGTAGTGCACCTCCTCATGGGTCACACTATTAACCTTACCTCTAGGGGCCTACCAGGACTTTAGTGTAATTATAGGTCTAGAAGTAAACAGGAGTGTTGGGGGTGGCTCCTGAGAAGAATTAACATTATTTTGGCTGGCATCTGCCTAAGGGGAGGCCATCACTGTTGCCTCAGGCAGTGCAGAGTTTATCTCCTCAGACAAAGATGGAAGGGCTGATGGAAGCATGGGCTGGGAGGGTATGTTGCCACTTCTGGGGATGGGGAAGCTGTTTCTTCTGGCAAAAAAGAAGTTTACAAACTCAGTGTCCCCAGAGTCATGAGGGTCATCCCACACGTTCCCATTCCAAGTTGCAGTGAGTGGTTCTAGAGGAACAGAATATTAAGGATGGAGTTCTTCTACTGTTTTGGGGGTATCTGGAGTTGGCTGCTTAATATGATTAGACCCCAAAATGCTAAAGACTGTACTTCTAATAGTACAGAGAACTATTAGAAGGGCTCTTCAAAGATGCAGGTGCTGCCTTCACAATCTATTTTTCAAGGCATTGATCTCTTCCAGCTGGGATGAGCAGGTCTTAAGTGACTAATCCACTCCACCTCCCAATCCCCTTAAGCAGGGTCCCATTCTTTTCCAATCAATGCCCTTACTTTAACAGAAGACACCTGGTGAAGCTGTGCATGCACCTTTAGTTTCAGGTCAGCCACTCATATAATAAGAGCTTGTGTCTGTTTTTCCACAATTTCAGCTCTTTCTCTACAGGAGATAAGACTCTCACTCAGAGCAATATTAGCAAAATTGAGGCTCAATATCTGCTTCTGAAGCCAGGAGACAATCCAAGTTCATCATTTTCTTTCATCACTTTGTCAGTTGAACTTCGGAGCAACCAACTAGCTTCATTATGTTCCTTGGTTATCCTCATACTGTCAAAGATATTATGTATAGAATCACTAAACTCCTTGCCCCTCATGAATGATGAATCAGCAGTGTCAAATGCATTTATTTTGCATAACTCTCTAAACAGTTCACATCAATGACTGTCAGTGTTCTCCATACTATTAGAAGTACAGTCCTTAGCATTTTGGGGTCTAATCATATTAAGCAGCCAACTCCAGAAACCCCAAAGCCAACTAAAGAACTCCATCCGTAGCATTTTGTTCCACTAGAACCTCTCCTAGTACCAAAATCTGTATTAGTCAGGGTTCTCCAGTGGGACAGAACTAATAGAATATATATATATATATATATATATATATATATATATATATATATAAAATATAAGGGGGAGTTTATTAAGTATTAACTTACCTAATCACAGGGCCCCAAAATAGGCTGTCTGCAAGCTTGAGGAGCAAGGAGAGCCAGTCCCAGTCTCAAAACTGAAGAACTGAAGTCTGACGTCCGAGGGCAGGAAGCACCCAGCATGGGAGAAATCCGCGTGCTGGGAGGCTAGGCCAGTCTCTCCCAGCTTTATATTTACTGGCAGTTGATTAGACGGTACACATCCAATTAAAGGTGAATCTGCCTTTCCCAGCCCACTGGCTCAAATGTTAATCTTCTTTACCAACACCCTCACAGGATCAATACTTTGTATCCTTTCATTCAATCAAGTTGATGCTCAGTATTAACCATCACTCCAACTATGCTAACTTCTTGGAGGGAAAAAAAAAACTACATGAAAATTTATTCCAACTAATTTGAGAGTATCAAGAGCTCATGAGTAATGGTGGTTAAAAAGTACTTGCAGATAAAATATTATTTTCTCAGTAATTGTTTAATATCTATTTTCTTATTCAACTAAATATAGAAAAAATTATAAGATAGAATGTATATAAAAACCACAATTAACTATATGTCAAACCCATATTATGTTTAGGAAACTGGGAATGGGACAGAGAATATGACACAAGGCTAGCTCCCTTTATGGTTTTGTGATGTGGGACAGAGTAAGAAAGACACTGCAATTTTATGTCTTTTGAATTTTGAACCATATAAATGTACTACCTATTTTTAAAAAACATTATTTTTCTATGAGACAAGATATTGGACATTTTGAAAAAAGAACTTGGATTTTTACCTCACACCATAAACATGCATTTTAAATAAATTAAATATTTAAATATAAAATTTGAAACTAGGAAACATTTGAAAATTATTGGTAAGCTGACTGATTTGATTATGTACAGGACCTTTTAAACTATATGGTTATCGTCATTTAAAAAGTCTTAAACTTTATTTATGTAATTGGCTACATTAAAAATCAAGTTTTCTGTGCATTTAAAAAATTGCAAATTGAATGGCAAAAAAGACTAAGAAAATGTTTATTAAAATTATAGAACATAGTGCGAATATTCTTATATGTCAGGAACTCATAAATCAGTAAGATATTTAATATTCTTTAGATGATATGCTAAAGAACAAGAATAAAACCATTTACTACAGAAAAAAAAGAACATATGGGAAATAGCCAACCACATATTATATCAAATATATGCAACCCTAAGTAAAAAAGATGACATTTTTAGTATGTCAAGTTGCCTAAAACTTGCCTTTACATTGCTCTTTTCACCCTACCACAAGACCAAAATAGGAGCTTTTCCTTCAGCCCGATCCCAAAATGCAGAACACATGGAACAGAGCCAAAGCTGGTCTTCAGCCAACATGTACATGAGAGAGAAATAAAGGCTGGTTATTACAGGCCACTGTGATTTTAGTGTTTATATATGTCCACAGTATGACTTGGCAAAAGCTGACTAATACAGTTAACCATGAATGCAAAGGTAAAAAATGACTGGAATGAGTTATAATATTAAAGAAAATAATCTGCTAACTGCCACAAATAAAAACAGGCAATATAAACTCATGAATAAAGAAATGTAACAATAATGCCATTTTATTAGTAAGAACACTTTGATTACATTTCACTGATTAGCGCATTTATTCTTTGGATCTTTTTTTAAGTGAAGAACTATTTCAAATGGAAATAAATATATATATTTCAAGACAGGGAAGACTTCCAGGGAATTGTGGGAGAAAAGGGAACTGGGAAGAATATAATCCCCTGCATGAACATTAGGATAGTTCTAGGAGGTACCTGTCAGGGCAAGAAGGTTGAATGCTGAACTGAAGCACCTATGGAGGTCCAATGCAAACCCAAAGCATGAACATCTAACTGATGTCACCTAACATGTTTTACACAGGGGTGTTCAGTAAAGCATATGCATAGATTAGATGTTAATAATGACAAGAAAGGATATTTTGAAAATAGTGATGGTAACCTTTGGCTCCATACAATTAGACTCACATGCTCTCTGAATAAGAAGGGACTTCAAATGTCATTTGTTATTTCAATGCTATTTTTGTAACTTTCTTATACAACCACTATCAGGACCAAAATTTATGAACCAAAATTTTTGTTTTGCTATTTTCAAAACCATGAGTATTACAAACTAATTCTAGGTCTTTCACATCTTATTAAACTGATTTGATGGTTGAGAGGAATGAAAAAGGGATACTGTTCAATCTGGAGTCTATGATTGTCAAAGACGAATGCATCAAGAATGACAGTAAACATTTTCAATATCTGCTTCCTCTTCCCATAATATGTCATAATTATCATCAAAATAAATATATTGACTATTAAACAGGCTCTTTACTTCATGGGTTCCAATTTACCACAAATTAGATTACATTTAATAAAAACAAATTACATGTAGAAAACTTTCACATGACATGTTTACCTTGTTTAATCAGGTGTTAAGAATTTCTCCATGCCTCAGAAGATTACACTGAATATTCAGAACATCAAACACCCTTTTAAGAAAAGAACTATGCTATTTTAGGGTTGTTAATAAAATAGATGCTGTGAGAAATAACGGCTCACCAGTTTGCATCCCTGTGAAATAAAGAAGAAACATTCTGGCTGGTGGTTAGAAATGTCCTTCACAGAAAAGTCATGTAGAACTTATCTCAAAATATTTCGTTATAAAAATAACCACAGGAAGCAGAATTTAATAAAATATCTTTAAAAATAAAAATTGGTAACAAATTTGCTATTGAAAAAAGACACACAAGACATCTCAATGAAGATAAAGGAAAACATTTTTGTTAGAAAACATGCTGACCTCATCAAGTGACTTCAATATTAAAATGTGATGGACTTGAAGAATAATGAACAACAAAAACTGTGTCACTATTAAATAACAGATAGTGAGAAATAACATAGGGCATTTCTTCTGCTTATGGCTTTATAGATTATATACAAAGGCAAAATAGATTTAATGTTCACACAGGGAGGAAGGAACTAAATATGTTGAGACCTGGCATGATCCACATTATGGGTCAATAGTTACAGATGTATGTTAGCATATAGAACTTTTGGCAGTTCTATTCTCAGAGGTGTCACTGAGCTTCATGGAATGAGGCTTATCTGGTACAGGAGGGTGTACCTTGTTCAAAAGAAATGTGAGAATAACAGTGACTATCACAAATGCAGGCATCTCTAAACAGGCCATATAAATATGGTAAAAGGAGATTAGAAAGCACCTAAAACAGGCAGAAAAAAATACCTGATCCTTGTTCGTGTCTGAATTTTATGCCTACCTTCCAGACATAAGATATAAATACTGTTTCCCTGAAACAGATAGGGAAGAAATAATTAAAATCCTCTCTTTTCACAGATGACATGATCTACACAGAGAATCCTAAGGAATCCACTGAAAAATATTAGAACTGTGTCTTCAGCAAGTTTGCAGGATGCACGATCAATATTAAAAACTGTATTTCTATATTCTTACAACAAAAAATCCAAACATGAAATTAAGAAAACACTCTTTGTATTTCTTTCTTAAAGAAACATCTGTTCATCTCCTTTGCCCAGTTTTTAGTGGGATTTTTTGTTTGTTTGTTTACTTGTTTAAACTACTTGTAGATTCTGGATATAAGTCGTTTGTCAGAGGCATAATTGGCAAATATTTTCTCCTGTTCTGTAGGTTGTCTGATTATTCTGTTGATTATATCTTTTGCTGTGCAGGAGCTTTTTAGTTTAATTAAGTCCTGTTTCTCTATTTTTGCTTTTGTTGCTTGTGCTTTTGCGTTTCATCATAAATTCTTTCCTTAGAACAACATCCAGAAGAGTTTTTTTAGATTTTATTCCAGGATTTTTATAGTTTCTGGTCTTATGTGTAGGTCTTTATTCCATCTTGAGTTAATTTTTTTATGTAGTAAAAGAGAGGGGTCCAGTTTCATTCTTCCACAGATAGTTAGCCAGTTTTTCCGCACCATTTATTGAAAAGAATGTCCTTTCCCCATTGCTTGTATAAACTTTATCAAAGATTCAACGGTTATAGGTATATTACTTGTGTAAACTTCATCCAAGATACATTGGTTAAAGATACATAGCTTTATTTCTGGGTTCTGTGTTACACTCCACTGATCCACGTACCTATTTCTGTGCCAGTACCATGCTGTTTTCATTAGTATGTCCTTGTAATATAATTTGAAGTTAGGCAATGCGATGCCTCCAAATTTGTTCTTTCTGCTTAGGAGTGCTTTGGCTATTTGGGCTTTTGATGTTATTGTTGTTGTTTCATATAAATTTTAGGACTGTTTCTCTAATTCTGTGAAAAAAGATTTTGGTAATTTGATAGAAACTACCTTGCATCTGTAGATTGTTTTGGGCAACGTGGCCTTTTTAGTAATATTTATTCTTCCAACCCATAAACATGGGTTATTTTTTCTATTTGATTGGGTCATCTACAATTTTTTTCATCAGTGTTTTGTAATTTCTATCGTAGAAATCTTTGTTAATGTATTCCTACATGTTTAACTTTTTTGTGTGACTACTGTAAATGGGACTGAGTTCTTAACTTGGTTCTCAGTTTGAACATTATTGGTGTATATAAATGCTACTAATTTTTGTAAATTGATTTTGTATTCTGAGACTTTACAGAAGTTGCTTATTAACTCTAGGAATTTGCTGGAGGAGGCTTTAGGGTTTTCTAAGTATATGGTTGTGTCATCTACAGAGATAAGTGACATCCTCTTTTCTAATTTGACATCTTTTATTTCTTTTTCTTGACTCATTGTTCTGGCTTGGGCTACCAGTACTAATGTTAGATAAGATTAATGAGAGTGGACATCTTTGTCTCATTCCAGTCTCTAGGTGAAATGCTTTCAGCTTTTCCCCGTTCAATATGATGTTTACTATGGGGTTGTCATATATGACTCTTTTTATTTTGAAATATGTTCCATTTATGTCTAGTTTGTTGGAGCTTTTTAAAAATCGTGAAGTGGGGCTGGATGCAGTGGTTCATGCCTGTAATCCCAGCACTTTGGGAGGCCGAGGAGGGTGGATCACAAGGTCAAGAGATCGAGACCATCTTGGCCAACATGATGAAACCCTGTCTCTACTAAAAATGCAAAAAAATTAGCTGGACATGGTGGCATATGCCTGTAATCCCAGCTACTTGGGAGGCTGAGACAGGAGAATTGCTTGAACCCAGCAGGCGGAGGTTGCGGTGAGCCGAGAATGCACCATTGCACTCCAGTCTGAGCAACAAGAGTGAAACTCCGTCTCAAAAAAAAAAAAAAAAAAAAAAAAAATCATGAAGTGATGTTGCATTTTATCAAATACTTATTTTTCATCTACTAAGATGATCATAAAATTTATCTTCTTAGTTCTGTTTATGTGGTCAATCATGTTTATTAATTTGCATATGTTGAAGGATCCTTGCATTCCTCAAATAAAGCCAACTTGATTGTGATGAGTTATTTTTTTTATGTTCTGTTGGAGTCAGTTTGATAAAATTTTGTTAAGGAGTTTTGCTTCTACATTTTCAGGAATATTGGCCTGTAGTTTTCTTTTTTGTTATGTAATTGTCTGATTTTCTGGGTCAGACTGACACTGGATTTATAGAATGAGTTAGGGAGAGATCCCTACTAATTAATTTTTTAAAATGGCTTCAGTAATATTGGTATTAGCTCTTTGTATGTCTGTTAAAATGTGGCTGTGAATCTGTCTGGTCCTGGTCTTTTTCAATGTTGTTGTTGTGAGTGTTTTTTAGTACTGATTTGATTACTAAGTATTCACACAAACATATTAAAAAATCCTGAACATCACTAATCATCACAGAAAATGCAAATTAAAACCACAACGAGATAGTTTATATTAGTTAGGGTAGCTATTATCACAAGGTTTAAAAAACAACATACATTGCTGTGGATACAGAGTAAAGAGAAGGCTTATACATGGTTGGTGGGAATGTCAACCAGTTTAACCTCTATGGAAAATAGTATGGAGATATCCCAAAGAACTAAAAATAGAACTACTATTTGATTCAGCAATTCCACTGAATCTACCTAAAGACAAATAATCCATTATATTAAAAAGACACCTGCACTCATATGTTCATTGCAGCACTGGTCACAATAGCAAAGTCACAGAACCAATCTAAGTTTTCACCAATGGTTGGTGGACACTTACCACATTTTCTTTATACATATACATACCACATTTTATTTATTCTATTTATTTTTTATTTTTATTATACTTTAAGTTCTGGGGTACATGTGCAGATCACACAGGCTTGCCACATAGGTATACATGTGCTATGGTGGTAGTTTGCTGCATCCATTGCCCCATCATCTACATTAGGTATTTCTCCTAATGCAATCCCTCCCCAATACCCCCACCCCCTGCTATTTCTCCCCAAGTCCCCACCCCCCAGGCCCCGGTGTGTGATATTGAATAGGAGTGGTGAGAGAGGGCATCTTTGTCTTGTGCCAGTTTTCAAAGGGAATGCTTCCAGGATTTGCGCATTCCATATGATATTAGCTGTGGGTTTATCATAAACAGCTCTTATTATTTTAAGATATGATCCATTGATACCTAGTTTATTGAGAGTTTTTAGCATAAAGGGCTGTTGAATTTTGTCCAAAGCCTTTTCTGTATCTATGGAGATAATCATGTGGTTTTTATCTTTGCTTCTGTTTATATGATGGATTACGTTTATAGATTCGTGTATGTTGAACCAGGCTTGAATCCCTGGGATAAAGCTGACTTGATCACGATGGATAAGCTTTTTGATGTGCTGTTGGATTCAGTGTGCCAATATTTTATTGAAGACTTTTGCATCAATGTTCACCATGGATATTGGCCTGAAATTTTCTTTTTTAGTTGTGTCTCTGCCAGGTTTTGGTGTCAGGATGATGTTGGTCTCATTAAATGAGTTAGGGAGGAGTCCCTCTTTTTGTATTGTTTGGAATAGTTTCAGAAGAAATGGTACCAGCTCCTCTTTGTACCTCTAGTAGAATTCAGCTGTGAGCCCATCTTGTCCTGGACTTTTTTTGGTTGCAAGGCTATTAATTGCTGCCTCAACTTCAGACCTTCTTATTAGTCTATTCAGGAATTCAGCTTCTTCCTGGTTTCGTCTTGGGAGGGTGTAAGTGTCCAGGAATTTATCTATTTCTTCTAGATTTCCTGGTTTATATGCATAGGGGTGTTTGTAGTAATCTATGATGGTAGTTTGTATTTCTGTGGGATTGGTGGTGATGTCCCCTTTATCATTTTAATTGCATCTTTTTAATATTCTCTCTTTTCTTTTTTATTAGTCTGACTAGTGGTCTATTTTGTTGATCTTTTCAAAAAACGAGCCCCTGGATTTACTGATTTTTTTGAAGGGTTTTTTTCTCTCTATCTCCTTCAGTTCTGCTTTGATTTTAGTTATTTTTTTCCCTCTGGCTTTTGAGTTTGTTTGTTCCTGCTCCTCTAGTTCTTTTAATTGTGACGGTAGGGTGTTGATTTTATATCTTTCCTCACTTATCTGGTGGGCATTTAGTGCTATAAATTTTCTTCAGGACACTGCTTTAAATGTGTCCCAGAGATTCTAGTATGCTGTATCTTTGTTCTCATTGGTTTCGAAGAATATTTTTATTTCTGCCTTCACTTCATTATTTATCCAGTAGTCATTCAGGAGCAGGTTGTTCAGTTTCCATGTAGCTGTGTGGTTTTGAGTGAGTTTCTTAATCCTGAGTTCTAATTTGATTGCACTGTGGTCTGAGAGACTGTTTGTTATGATTTCTGTTCTTTTGCACTTGCTGAGTAGTGTTTTACTTCCAATTATGTGGTCAATTTTAGAATAAGTGTGATGTGGTGCTGAGAAGAATCTATATTTCATAGTTTTGGGGTGGAGAGTTCTGTAGATGTCTATTAGGTACACTTGGTCCAGATCTGAGTTCAAGTCCTAGATATCCTTGCTAATTTTCTGTCTTGTTGATCTGTCTAGTATTGACAGTGGGGTGTTAAAGTCTCCCACTATTTTTGTGTGGGAGTCTAAGTCTCTTTGTAGGTTGTTAAGAACTTGCTTTATGTATCTGGGTGCTCCTGTATTGGGTGCGTATATACTTAGGATAGTTAGCTCTTCCTGTTGCATTACTCCCTTTACCATTATGTAATGCCCCTCTTTGTCTCTTTTGCTCTTTCTTGGTTTAAAGTCTGTTTTATCAGAGACTAGAATTGCTACCCTGCTTTTTTTTTCTCTCTCCATTTTATCCTTTTATCAAAGGATAAAACTTATACTCTAAAAAGTATAAAACATTGTTGAAATAAATTAAAGAAAATCTAAACAAATGGAAAAATATCCTATATTCACAGACCTAAAGACTTAATTTTGTTATAATGGGACTACTTTCCAAATCGATCTATAATTCCTATTAGAATTGCAGCTGACTTCTTTGTAGAAATTTATAAGATTATTCTAAAAATCACATTAATTACAAAGGACGTTAATGTTGTTTTAGTTCGTGATACAGAAAAATATCGTAGGAGAAATTACACTGCTCTATTTCAAAATGTACTGCAAAATAACAATAATCAAAATATTATATTACTGGCATAAGAACAGACATATAGACCAATGGAATAACTTTGAGAACTCAGAAATAAATCCATACATCTATGGTCAACTCATTTTCAATGAGGGCATCAGGCCATTCATTGGGAGAAATAAATGGTGATGAGACAACTGGATATTGCATGCAAAAGAATGAAGTAGAACCCTTACTTCATACCATATAAAGAAATCAATTTAAAAGAGATCAAAGACCTAGATTGAGAGCTAAAACTGTAAACTCTTAGAAGAAAATACAGCAATAAAATGTGCATGACCTCAGCTTTGGCAAAAAAAAAAAAAAAAAATCTTACATATGAAATTAAAAGCATGACCAACCAAAATCGAAATTCATAAAAATTAGGCCAGGTGCAGTGGCTCATGACTGTAATCCCAGCACTTTGGGAGGCAGAGAAGGACAGATCACCTGAAGTTGGGAGTTTGAGACTAGCCTTGGTTAATATGGTGAAACTCTGCCTCTACTAAAAATATAAAAATTAGCTGGGTGTGGTGGCAGGCACCTTTAATCCTAGCTACTTGGAAGACTGAGGTGAGAGAATCATTTGAACCCAGGAGGTGGAGGTTGCAGTGAGCCAAGATTGCATCACAAACTCCAGCCTGGGCATGACAGAATAAGGGTTTGTCCAAAAAAAAAAAAAAAAAAAAAAAAAAACCTTAAAAGCCTTTATAATTCAAAGGACACTATCAAAAAAAGTGAAAAGATAATCCACAGAATAAGAAAATATTTTCAGATATATCTGATAAGAAACTTGTATCTAGAATAGACAAAGAACTACAACTCAATATTGAAAGGAGAAATAACACAAATTAAAAATAGACAAAAAATCTTAATAGATATTTCTCATGTTCCTCTGCCACTTTACTCCCTTTAAGAAATCATTTCTTCCTTTATCAAGACAAGTAACTTTTTCAAGTTCTTAAATTCTTTATAATCTGGCCATACTCCAACTCTTTATTATTGAACACAGCCTAGTCTTTTTAAATGTTATGCCTTTTACAGCTAAACAAGTGAAAATTATAAAATAGAGTTTGGGAAAAATGGCAGACAGGAAACAGGACTAACTTGCAACTCCCACTCAGATAGACAGAGCAGCATGTAGAAACTCACATTGTTAACTTTTGCTCTAATAACTACCATAGGAACATAGCAGAAAGCCGAGAGAATCCACAGACCCTTTGAAGAAGGTGAATTGCCATTGCAGGCTCCGTGAGACAGTCAAACAACTGCGAGTTGGCTTGCTTTCTCAGCTGGGAGGCTTGTAGCCTGGGGCAAGTTCTCAGCCCTGCTTACTAGTTGCCTGGAAACAAACTTGGTGCTAGTGGCGGAGCACAGCAGGAGTAAAACCAGCCTTTTGGGGTTTGGGCTCTGTGGGAGCTGGGTGAGGCCTCTGTCTGCAGGCTTTCCCCCACTTCCTGGCAACCTGTGTGATGCAGTAGAGGCAACCATAACTTCCCCAGAAACTTAACTTTATTGGCCTGGGAACCACACCCCCATCCCATATAGAAGAGGCAGTAAGTCCCACCCAAGGAGAGTCTGAGCTTAGACGTGCCTAGCCTGGCTCCCTCCTAATGGTCTTTCTCTTCCCACCTGGGTAGCTGAAAACAAAGGGCATAATCTCTTCGGAGCTCTATGGCCCTGTCCACTACCTGAGAAATATGAATACTTATCCAAAGGTGATGCCAGGGCAAGGTTGTATTCTCACTACACTACCACAGCTGTTGCATTCAGGAGTGTCACCACACTTAATAAAAATACAACCAACCGTCAGGAAGTCCCATCTTTAGGGGAAGGGGGAGAACACCACATCAAACAAGCACCCCGTGGGACAAAAGAATCTGAACAGCAGCCCATGAGTCCCAGATCTTCCCTTCATCATAGTTTATCCAAAAGAAAAGAAACCAGAAAAATAATTCAGGCAATATGACAAAACAAAGTTTTTTTACCCCTCAAGGGATCACACTAGCTCAACAGCAATAGATTCAAACCAAGAACAAATCCCTGAATTGCCAGAAAGGAATTCAGAAGGTATATCATTAAGCTAATCAAGGAGGCACCAGAGAAAAGTGAAGTCCAACATAATGAAATAAAAAAAAAAAAAAAGATACAGGATATGAATGAAAAAATCTTCAGTGAAATACATAGCCTTAAAAAAAAAGAAATACATGGCATAAATAAAAAGCAATCATAACTTCTGGAAATGAAAGACACACTTAAAGAAATGCAAAATGCACTGGATAAGAATTGAACAAGTAGAAGAAAGATTTTCAGAGCTCAAACACAACTTGGTCTGACAAAGACAAAGAAAAAATAATTTTAAAAATGAACAAAGCCTCCAAGAAGTTTAGGATTATGTTAAACAACCAAGCCTAAGAATAATTGGTGTTTCAGAGGAAGAAGAGAATCTAGAAGTTTGGAAAACATATTGAAGGAAATAATCAAGAAAACTTCCCCAACCTTACTGGAGATTTAGACATCCAAATCCAAGAAGGTCAAAGGACATCTGGGAAATTCATCATGAAAAGACCATCACCTAGATATATAGTCATCAGGTTATCTAAAGTCAAGATAAAGAAAAGGATATTAAGAGCTGTGAGGCAAAAGCATTAGGTAACCCATAAAGGAAAACCTCACATTAACAGTAGCTTTCTCAGCAGATACAATACAAGCTAGAAGGGATTGGTGTTCTGTTGGGAACCAGCCCAATCCTGTACATGGGTGCCCTGAGTCCTGGCTGTGACAAGGGAGTGAGAAAAGAAATAAGACAGAGACAAGAGTAGAAGTTCACAGTATGGGTCCAAGGGTCCAACACACTCTCACATGGAGTGAACCACATTGGTGTTGAGCTCTTTCTAAATGTTATGTCCTTTACAGCTAAACAAGTGAAAATTATAAAATGGAGTTTCAGAAAAACAGCGGACAAGAGACAGGACTAACTTGCAACTCCCACTCAGATAGACAGAGCAGCATGTTCAATAAAAGGCTCCACACACTTTTACTGGGTTCATTATCTTGTTAATCTTGCTGGCTGTGGGGAGGGGGTTGAGAAGGAAGATGGCAGGGGAAGAACATGTGTCTGCAGCATTCAACAGCAAATGTGGTTCTTCTAAGAAATGCTAACTAAGGACACTGAGTTTTTACTTCCCATTGTATATTCAGGTGCATTTGCAAAGAGGCACAGTGGATAAGGTGCCATAAGGTCTGACCACACACAGTGCATCAAGGGGTATTTATCTCCAGAGCATTGTGGACACAGAGCAATCAGAATTACTCCATATTCTGAGAACACAGTCAGAGCCTGTGGTGTTCCAGTTATCCCTGTCCTGCAAGACTTTTCTGTCTTGCAAGCTCCCATCTGCAAGGACCCTCCCGAGTCTTGTTAGCAGAGGTTGCATTCCTTCCCAGAGTTCTTGCGCAAGCCCTCTTTATGAGACCCTCGTGCAGCCTCTATGTTGGGAAGAAATGTGGGACCAAAGCAGTTTTTCCTGCTTTGCGACCACACCATAGCATTCTGGATTATAAAGCGCTCTCAGACGGTCTTTACTACTGGACTCCTGTTACCACTTGATCTCTGCTTTTATTTTACTGCACCATAGTCTGGAGTTTTTTTAATTCCATATTTGATCCATGGCACAAATCTCAGTGGATGAAAAGCAAAGCAAGCTTGCAATCATTTAGCTATAAGTAACAAAGATCTGCCCCTGGCCATCTTTTCCTATAGGGTTCTATCTTTAGTCTCCTTAAACAAAACACTTATTAGCCAAGAATTTCGAATCCAGTGAAACTAAGCTTCATAAATAAAGGAAAGATACAGTCTTTTTCAGAAAAACAAATGCTGAGAGAATTCACTACTACCAAGCTAGGACTACAAGTATTGCTAAATGAAGTTCTAAATCACGGAACAATCTTTGAAATACACCAAAATAGAATCTCCTTAAAACATAAATTTCACAGGATCTATCAAACATTAACATAAAGAAAAAAACACAAGGTATTCAGGCGACAAATAGCATGGTGAATAGAATAGTACCTTACATCTCAATAATAACATTGAATTTAAATGGCCTAAATGCTCCATTTAAAAAATGCAGAATGGCAGAATGAGAATTCAGCAACCTAGTATCTGCTGTTTCCAAGAGACTCACCTGACACGTAAGAACTCACATAAACATAAGGTAAAGGGATAGAAAAATATATTCCATGAAAATAGGCACCAAAAGTAAGCAGGAATAGCTATTCTTGTATCAGACAAAAGAAACTTCAAAGCAACAGCAGTTAAAAAGACAAAGAGGCACATTATATAATGATAAAAGGCCTAGTCCAACAGGGAAATATCACAATCCCAAATACATATGTACCTAACTCTGGAGCTTCCAAACTTACAAAACAATTATTATTAGACATAAGAAATGAGATAGCTAACAATGCAATAATCATGGGGGACATTTCTCCACTGACAGCAATAGACAAGTCATCAAGACAGCAAGTCAACAAAGAAAGAATGGAATTAAACTATATCCTGAAACAGATGTACTTAACAGGTATCTATAGAATATTCTAACAAACAACTGCAGAATATATTAGAATACATTCTATTTATCAGCACATAAAACATTCTCCAAGATAGACCATACATAGGCCACAAAACAAGTTTTAACAAATTTAAGAAGATTGAAATTATATTAAGTACTCTCTCAGAAAGCAGTGGTAGAATACAATTGGAAATCAACTACAAAAGGAACCCTCTAAACAATACAAATACATGGAAATTAAATAACCTGCTCTTCAATGATGATTGAGTCAACAATGAAATCAGGACGGAAATTTTAAAATTCTTTGAACTGAACAATAATAGTGACACTGCCTATCAAAACCTCTGGGATAAAACAAAAATAATGCTAAGAGGAAGTTTGTAGCATTAAATATCTACATCAAAAAAGCCTGAAAGAGCACAAATAGACAGTCTAAGCTCACACCTCAGTGATCTAGAGAAACAAGAACAAACCAAACCTAGCAAAAGAAAAGAAATAAAAAATTGCTGAGAAGAACTAAAGGAAATTTAAACAACAACAACAAAAAAAAAGGACACCCTCTTTAACAAATGTTGCTGGAATAATTGATGAGCGACATGTAGAAGAATAAAAGTGGATCCTCATCTCTCATTTTATACAAAAATCAAGATGGATTAACTACTTAAATCTAAGACTTGAAGCCATAAAAATTCTAGAAGATAACATTGGAAAAACCTTTCTAGACAGTGACTGAGGCAAAGACTTCATGACCAACAACTCAAAAGTACATGCAACAAAAACAAAGGTAAATAGATGGGACTTAATTAAACTAAAATGCTTCTGCACAGCAACAGGAACAATCAACAGAGTAAACAGACCACTCACAGAGTGGAAGAAAATATTTGCAATCTATACGTCTGACAAAAGACTAATATCTCAACTCTACAAGGAACTCAAACAAATCAACAATAAAAAAAAAATTCATCAAAAATTGTGCTAAGGACATGAATAGGCAGTTCTCAAAAGAAGATATCCACATAGCCAACAAACATATGAAAAAATGCTCAACCTCACTAATGATGAGGTAAATGCATATCAAAACCACAATGCAGGCCAAGAGCAATGGCTCACGCCTGTAATCCCAGCACTTTGGGAGGCTGAGGCAGGTGAATCACCTGAGATCAGGAGTTCGAGACCAGCCTGGCCGATATGGTGAAACCCTGTCTCTACTTAAAAAAGAAAACCCCACAATGCAATATCACTTTACTCCCGCAAGAATGACCATAATCAAAAAATAATAGAAGTTGGCATGGATGTGGTGAAAAGGGAACACTTTTACATTGTTGGTGGGAATGTAAACTAGCACAACCACTATGGAAAATAGTGTTGAGGTTCCTCAAAGAACTAAAAGTAGATCTACCATTTGATCTAGCAATCCTACTCCTGGTCATCTACCCAGAGGAAAAGAAGTCAATGTATGAAAAAGATACTTAAGTATGCATGTTTGTAGCAGCACAATTTGCCATAGCAAAAATATGGAACCAGCTCAAATGCCCATCAATCAATGAGTGGATAAAGAAAATGTGGTGAATTTATATATCTATATATATGTATATATAGATATATACCATTAAATATTACTCAGCCATAAAAGGAATGAAATAATGACATTCACAGGAACTTGGATTGAATTGAAGACCACTATTCTAAGTGAAGTAACTCAGGAATGGAAAGCCAAACATTGTATGTTCTCACTCATAAATGGGACCTAAGCTGTGAAGATGAAAAGGAGTCTGAACGATACAATGGACTTTGAGGACTCATGGGAAAGGATGGCAGAGGTGAGGGATGAAAGACTACATGTTGGGTGCAGCGTAAGGTGCTCAGATGATGGCTGCACTGAAATCTCGTAAGTCATTACTGAAGAACTTATTCATGTAACAAAATGCCACCCGTTCCCCCAAACCCTACTGAAACAAACATAAAGTAAAATAAGTAAAAAATAGCATGCAGCATCTACCAATGTCTAAAGGCCCTCAGATATTTATATTTATATTCACAAGTCTTCTGAATAGATGGATGCCCTCTCTGGTCCTCACTAATTTTCCAAAGAGAAAAACAGTTTAAGGATCACTTTCTCCTCAACATAGAGATCCAGTCTTTTTCCTCTTCTAACCTCTTTCTTTTACTGGACTATGAACTATGTTGTATTGTCTTCTAATTATTCATAGGCCTATAGTATTATTACCTCAAAAAGGTTTTATTTTCTGAAGGTAGGAATTATTCATTTACTTCTATTTTATGACCCACAGTGCTGTGTGCATCAAAAATTAAATGTCTTAATTGACTAATACACTACTTTATTGGCCTTGATATTGCAAAAGAAATGTCACAGAACTGTTAATGCTGTTTAAAATAATAGTAAGACAGTAACTCAAAATTAGAGGATTACTATAACATATCATAAATAAAATATATCTTAAAACAGCCTAGAAGCAGAGTCTTATTTAAAATATTATTTTCAAATTTCACTAATAACTAGCACTTTAATGTCCACCAGAATGCAGGTTTGGATGGAAAGGCTGATACTGGGTTCTATGTTGGCTTTCCATTCTTTGGTCATAAAAGCTAACTGTACCACTCCCGAAAGCCACAGGTTATTTTGGCATTTCTTTGGTTTATAACACATTATTTCCAGTGCCTGGGCTGCCTGAAATATGTGGAAGTTCTACCTTGGTGTTGCAGGCAGTTAATGACTAGATGAACCCCATTCAGGCAAGAAGGCAGTTTTAGCCTTTCCACATGCCCAACCTAAAGCAAAGATGGCTAGAAATGGACCTAGAGGGTCTCATAAAAACATGAACTAACTTGAACCTCACTTAAATATAAACCAAACATCATCATGAGGTTTGAAATAATCTAAACTCTCATCTTTCTTTATTAGTTCTGCTTTTCTTTTTTGTTATTGCTGTTGATTTTAATTCCCTTCAAATTCTTCTGGGCTCTAGTCTAAACTGGAAGTGCCAAAATAACAACACAAATACTGCCATTAGTTTCATGGCCTACCCAGAGTGGGAAGCACTGGAAATATCAAGACACTATAATTAAAGTTCATCAAATTACAATTTCTGTAACAAAGAATACAAATAACAAGACAGTAGCCAATATGACCTTGACAGGGACTAAGTCTGATGCCCACTGATGAAATTTTTTTCTTTTTTTCTTTTCTTTTTTGAGATGGAGTCTCACTCTGTCACCCAAGCTGGAGTGCAGTGGTGCAATCTTAATTCACTGCAACCTCTGCCTCCTGGGTTCAAGTGATTCTCCTGCCTCAGCCTCCCAAGTAGCTGGGACAACAGGCGAGAGCCACCACGACCGGCTAACTTTTGTATTTTTAGTAAGAACACAGGTTTGCCATATGAGCCAGGCTGGTCTCAAACTCCTGATCTCAAGCAATCTACCTGCCTCGGCTTCCCAAAGTACTGGGATTACAGGTATGAGCCACCACACCAAGGTTGGAACTTTTTTTTGAGTTCAGGTATATAGAAACACGGAAATGGAAAAGAAATGAAACCACTTACTTGGTAATGGCTGAAAAGCAAAGTTGTCAGCATATGTAGATGAAATCTACTCCAAATCTTGGTATCCAATTTAACTGTTAATATCATCATGGTTCCTTTTAAAAGTTTTTAATTAGTGTTAAGTAGAAGTGAATGGCTAAATTTATTTTTATTTCCCATCTGTCCAATGTCTCAAAGCTGTATTTACAAATGATTTTAAAAAGAAATAAGGATATGGGAAATCTATCACCAGAATAACTGATCACTGCATAATTTAGGCTGACTCTTATAAATTATAACTGGAGGCAGATATTCAATATGGTCAGTAAATGAGCAGTGTATATTGAGCAACTGATCAGCTTTGTGCAGACTGTGGACCTAATGACTGAGACTTTTGGTTAACTGAACCAGGAAGAACAGCTTTAGGAGGAAAATTGTGGATTTTATTTTAGCTATGGTACATGTTGAGATGTATTCAACAGGCAGTTGGATATTAAGAGCCTGGGAAAAACCGGGAGCAAGACAGGGAGGTGTTAATTGAATTTATAAAGGTGAATGAAATCTATAAAGAGAAGATGATGACAGAACTACACATGACACTTATTAGATGGACTGGATGACACAGAAACCAGTGAGAGTCCAGGGCCAGTGACAGCGGTGTGTGACCTGTGCAAACTCACATGGCTTCATGCTCAGAAGGGCTCCAAGCTCAGTGTAATGCTATTGCCATAGTGTTAAAACTTTTTTAAAAAATCAATCTTTGAACTGTGTTTTGTATGCAAAGCTGGATGGAACAATGGAGCACATGCATGAGGAGGGGCACTACATGCACTGTGCATGCCCACCATTCCTGGTCTTCCCACTCACAAATGATGTCTCATGAGCACAGAATTTTAATGGACTCACAATGCATGGGAGTTCAGCAAGATTCAATATGAGTATAAGATGTGTATTTCATCTTAGAGTAAGTGGGTGCAGGGAAAGGCTGATAAGCTTTGAGAGGCTATGCTTTCTGTTCAAATCAGAACTCGTTGCTGTGAAAGAAATCAATGACATTCGAAGAAGCATGAATGACCAATAAACCCCATCACATATTTTCTCACACATGTTAATTTGCTGTATTAGTCAAGCTCTTATACTAAAAATGATGACATACAAGTAAACTGACCATACGGAGTGTTGGTAGAATGTGTGCATATCAGTAAGTGAAATTTTTAAAAATAGTAGAATTTGTTTTGTGCAGTGATTCCACTGTTCTGGGAAGAATGAAATACTTATGCATGTATGTATGAGCTATAAAAATAATCGTTGTATACTTTTGGTGATTCCATATATAAATTAAATGCTTTTAAACTTGCATTTAAATTTGACATTGTACAATATGAAGAAAAACGCTAAAATTTATTCTAATAATAAAAATTTTATTTTTTCTTTACTTAGAATGACACTAAATAGCAAATAAAAAGATTCCATGACAAGTCAAGAAAGAAACTGCAAAAGAAACAGAATTATACTGAGTAACTTGCTTTTTGAACAAGGGAACTCAAACTTTCATTTTGCTTTGGTCCCACAAATTATGGAGTCAAGCCTGAGAGGGTCAATAAATGGAAGGGGAACCAGGATAATCTGAGTCACAAAAGTCACAGGAGAGGTGTTTTAGAGACAGTATTTTGGTTATTTGTTTAAATATAGTCCTGTTGCTGGACTGGGGGTTATCAGCAAGACATTTCATGGCTGCCCCTTTAGCTGGCATAGGGCCAGGACTCCAGGAACATGGCTCACCACCCAATTCTACCAAATGTCTATTGAGAATAGTCGTTGAGCATAAAGGTTAAGTGGTTTCTGATAACCTTTGAGAGAGTAATTTGGGGAGAGTAGCTAGGCTGTTAAGCTAAATCCAAAGGAATAAAGAGTGAAAAAATAATATTAATGCAGCAAGGATAAATTACACTCGCAGAAAGTGTGTTGGAAGTCTAGAGGAATGAATGGATGAATGGAGGAACTGACTTGTGTACCTTGTTTTCTGCTCTGTAGGAAACGAGAGTAGAAATTGAGCACTACATTATGAAATGAAGAAATCGGAGATTTTTACAGCATAGTAAAAGCGAGAACAGCACTGAAAATATCATGTAAATCATTCTATGCATAACCAATTATCATTTTTATGGTCAACAGCACACTTGGGTTATAAGTCTAAATCAAATGCTTTAATCTTTTTTTCTTTTCGGATTTTTTTTCTCTCACCATTAAAGAGAAATGTTGCTGAATATGTTTCTGAGCATGGTGCTAGGATTGTACTAGACAGTAAGCCATATTTGGTGTGTGTGGTTTTTTTTTTCTGGTTGTAGTTGTAGCATACAGAATACTAAACATTCAACCTCTTTCCCCAGGATCAAATTGTGTTCCATGATAGGCATCTGGCTGATGTTGCTGGGAGATGGGAATTCCATCTGCATCTCTAAAATATATTCCTCTCAATATGAAGCCAACTGGCCCACAAGGAACTCGGCTCTACAACTTCTGCTTCATTAGCAGCTAATGAGTAAAGCTCAGTGCCAAACAACAGGAAAATTCCTATTTTTATTATACCAGGTTCAAGGTTATGGCATTGGTCTAAAGAGCAAAATTGGCTTGCAGAAAACTGAAACACACTCCATACTAATAAAAACACAAACTGCATATACTGTAAGACATCTCTGAGTGATTATACCTGAAAGACTAAAACCAGTTATACTGAGATCATTAGCTTTTCAAATATTTCAAAATATATTATAGCCTCCTACTCAGAACTAATTGCTGGGAGGCCAGGCATGGTGGCTCAAGCCTGTAATCCCAGCATTTTGGGAGGCCGAGGCGGGCGGATCACGAGGTCAAGAGATCAAGACCATCCTGGTCAACATGGTGAAACCCTGTCTCTACTAAAAACACAAAAAATTAGCTGGGCATGGTGGCACGTGCCTGTAATCCCAGCTACTCAGGAGGCTGAGGCAGGAGAATTGCCTGAACCCAGGCGGTGGAGGTCGCGGTGAGCCGAGATCGCGCCTTTGCACTCCAGGCTGGGTAACAAGAGTGAAACTCCGTCTCAAAAAAAAAAAAAAAAAAAGAACTAATTGCTGGGCCCAACTTTGCTTTCAACAGGTTCACTGATTGTACAGGGAAAGCCAAAGTAGGAGCAAATCTGTGTTTCTATGAATTACCAACATTTGTTCCTGTTATCATGAGTTTCTTTTTACAGTGTGAACAAATTTTGATTTTAATCTCAACTGAAAGCCACAGAGTTAAAAGCTCCTGATAAATGAGTAGGTTTACTCACTTTGATGTCAGTGTCTATAACAAAGAGGCTTGAAGAAAAAAGTGAGTCTACTTATCTAAGAAATGGACCAATGAATATGTTTTACTTATAGAGTAATACTTATCTCAAAATTACTTTGAAACACCAGAAACTAGGGCTGTCTTCTCACCAGTACTTCATGGCTCACGACCTCCCTGCCTGTATCAAGACACAAATAGACCTGGATCTGCTCCCTCTCCCTCCTCACCAATTGGCCTCTTCAGAGTCCATAGCAATGCCTGATTGAATTAGGCCTTTTGGCTGCCAGTAACTCACTTCAGAGTCTTGGTCATTTGTGGTGTGTCTTGAGGATGCTAGCTAGCTGTTCCCTTCCTCCGCTGGTGCTATTCATTTCTGGTTTGGGGTAATTGCATGTTTGAGTTCACAGTAAAAATAAAAATATGTAAGTGATACACACTGTAAATCTTATTGCACATGATTCATACACACATGAATTTAAAAAGAAAAAAAGGCATAGCATCATTGCAGGAGTATTATTAGTTATTTCAGCTTCTATAAAGAGGAAGGTGTTGTGTATTTGTTGGAAGTATTTGTGAATTGTTAGCAACCTTTAGCCCACTGCCTTGCACATCTGTAGATCAATGGAGTAAATAACAGTGATGTTTACATTTTCCTTAGAAGTAGCCCACAGCTCACTGCCAAGCTGTGAGACTATAAGCATCGCGTTATATAAATGCCAGTCATCTATAAGTCACCTACAAATTTTTGCCATATTAACATATTCTTTGTACTCATAATCTCAACATTTTTATGTAGACCTCCTCAGACTTTAAAGTGAGTTAAGTCTATTTTAAAAGAAAACTGTAAAGTACTGCTGTACTCCTTGTGCTTCACTGGATTGCACATTCTGGGGAGCATGGACATGATCCTACATTTTGTAGGATCCCACAGCCCTGTGCTATGCTTACAATAATAAAGTATGTATGACAATGTTCATAGATTGAGATCATCTTTTCTAACTTCAATGAGCTTAGTACATGAATAATTTTCTATACAAAAGCATAGAAAATTTGAAATATTAATTTTTATGTGTGATAGAAAAGGAATGAGCAAAAAATGTACCCAAAGACTCATAGGATTTTAAACTTTGACATTCTGATGATCTTTTACTTGAAAAGACAAGAAAATAAATTTTCTGATAAGCTCTTGAAAAAAGTTTGTTGTAACCAAAAACATTAACCCTTGGAACTGTATACTAATCTCAGTGGTTTCAGAAATGCCCATGTCAATATGCTCAGTCCAATTCTCATCAATGAAAAGGACAGAGACGTTAAAAAGGTAGAAGAGCAGCAGCAATGGAAGTGACCTTTTGGAAATTACTTTTGCCTTCATTGTTTGTATTCAGATTTGAAGAGTATTCACTATATGCTTTGCTGAAAATCTTCCAAGTGTCATTAAACTGAGAACTTGGGGCATCTTGTCTGATTTGGGGTCGAGAATAATTACCATCTGCACCCTACAAATGTGGGTAAGATTGCACTGAAATAAACCATCCAAATCCATGACAAACATCAAAATTGTAGACATACGGAGCAAAGCGGAAAATTGTAGTATGACAAAATAGCTACATTTAATTATGTAAAATTACATAGAATTTTAGTCTTCTTTAGAGGTGCTTTATTTAAACTTACATCTAAAAGCACATCTTTGGTTAATGCAACTTTCAAGTGCAGGAGTTGACAGAACATTTATTATATTTAAAATTCAAGCAGATTGCAATGCTTGCAGTTTTGAAAGTTATAGGGCCACTTTTCTGAGAAAAAAAATATTATTTAAAACTGTGAGGTCCATTTGATCCCCTTTGCTCACATCAAATCTTTCATGTGCCCCTACGTATGAAGGCTTTACTGCTCTTTTGCACAGAAAAAATCTTATCTTAGGTTACAGAGTGAGTCTACTCAAGACTTTGTCTTCTAGCCAGGCAGCATTCTTAGAAATGGTGTCCCTCTATACATGGCCTTTGCAGGTCTTATGCCCACTCTTGGTTGCTATTATCTCTGAGTCACCCTAGAGAAGCTACAAGAGTGACCCAGCACTATTCTCACAAGAAAAGACAGTCTGGGTGGCCAGTTCTCTGGTTAGCTGGAGGACTGAAAAATCAGTGTTGTCAACTTCTGAATACACCGAACAGCTCATTAAGAATCATTAGGCCGGGCGCGGTGGCTCAAGCCTGTAATCCCAGCACTTTGGGAGGCCGAGGCGGGTGGATCACAAGGTCAAGAGATCGAGACCATCCTGGTCAACATGGTGAAACCCCGTCTCTACTAAAAATACAAAAAAAATTAGCTGGGCATGGTGGTGTGTGCCTGTAATCCCAGCTACTCAGGAGGCTGAGGCAGGAGAATTGCCTGAACCCAGGGGCGGAGGTTGCGGTGAGCTGAGATCCTGCCATTGCACTCCAGCCTGGGTAACAAGAGCGAAACTCCGTCTCAAAAAAAAAAAAAAAAAGAATTATTATGGGAGGAATGCTGGGAAGATGGCCGCCTAAGAACAGCTCAGGACTTCAGCTCCCAGTGAAAGTGCAGAGGGCAGGCCACCGTTGCCAAGGCAACCCGCCGCTGCCAAGGCAACCTGCCACAACAGAGATAGTCTGCCATAACAGAGGTGGGGCCACCATTGACAGTTCTAACTATGCCCATATAAACAGGACTGCAGGGAAGAGCACAGGGCAGCTGGGCGGAGCCCACATCAGTTCAGCAAAGCCTCTGCAGGCAGGCAGTGGCTAGGCGTGCTGCTAGCTGGGCGGGTCAGACTTGAAAGAAAAATCAAAAAAGGCAGTAGCACAAAGGAAATTCATAAAGCCCCCAACTCCTCAGGACAGAGCACCTGGGAACAAAAAGTGCTTTATGAGTTCAGCTGCAGCAGACCTAAACGTACCTGCCCAGCAGCTCTGAACGAGCAACGGAGCTCACAGCTCAGGACTTAAGCCCCAATAAAAGATAGACTGTCTCCTCAAGTAGCTCCCTGACCCCCACAGATCCAAAGAATCACCTCATAAAGGAGAGAATGGATTGACAGTAGGCGAGCAACCTTCTCGGACAAAGATAGTGGAAGAGGAAACTGGCAGCAACCCTTACTGTTCTGCAGCTGCTGCAGGTGATCCCCAGGCAAGCAGGGCCTGGAGAGGACCTCAGCAGTCCTACAGCAGAGGGGCCTGACTGTTGGAAGGAAAGCTTAAAAAAAAAAAGTAACTTCAGCATCCACAAACTAGAAGCCCACTCAGAGATCCAACCTGAAGGACAGTAACTACAAAGACAACAGGTGGATAAGCCCACAAAAATGGGAAGAAACCAGCGCAAAAAGGATGAAAACTCCCGAAACCAGAACACCTCTCCTCCTAAAAGGGATCACAACTCCTCACCAGCAAGGGAACCAGACTGGATGGAGAAGGAGGGTGAAGAAATGACAGAATCAGACTTCAGAAGGTGGGTAGTAAGTAACTACAGTGAGCTAAAAGAACATGTTCTAACCGAACGCAAAGAAACTAGGAACCTTGAAAAAAGATTGGATGAAATGCTAACGAGAATGGATGGCATAGAGAGGAATATAAGTGAATTGAAGGAGCTGAAAAACACAACACAAGAACTTCGTGAAGCATGCACAAGCTTCAACAGTCGAATTGACCAAGCAGAAGAAAGGATATCAGAGGTTGAAGATCAACTCAATGAAATAAAAAGAGAAGGGAAGAACAGAGAAAAAAGCGCAAAAAGGAATGAACAAAATCTTCAAGAAATGTGGGACTATGTGAAAAGACCTAATCTATGTTTGATAGGTGTACCTGAATGTGATGAAGAGAATGAATCCAAGCTTGAAAATACTCTACAGGATATTATCCAGGAAAACTTCCCCAACCTAGCAAGGCAGACCAATATTCAAATCCAGGAAATACAGAGAACACCACAAAGATATTCCTCAAGAAGAGCAACCCCAAGGCACATAATCGTCAGATTCACCAGGGTTGAAATGAAAGAGAAAATGCTAAGGGCAGCCAGAGAGAAAGGTCGGGTTACCCACAAAGGGAAGCCCATTAGACTCACAGCAGATCTCTCAGCAGAAACCCTACAAGCCAGAAGAGATTGGGGGCCAATATTCAACATCCTTAAAGAAAAGAACTTTCAACCCAGAATCTCCTATCCAGCCAAACTCAGCTTCATAAGTGAAGGAAAAATAAAATCCTTTGTGAACAAGCAAGCACTCAGAGATTTCATCATCACCAAACCTGCTCTACAAGAACTCCTGAAAGAGGCTCTACACATATAAAAGAACAACCAGTACCAGCCACTCCAAAAACACACCAAATGGTAAAAGAGCATCAACACAATCAAGAATCTGCATCAACTAACCAACAAAACAGCCAGGTAGCGTCAAAATGACAGCATCAAATTCACACATAACAATACTATCCCTAAATGTCAATGGACTAAATGCCCCAATCAAAAGATACAGACTGGCAAATTGGATAAAAAGCCAAAACCCATCAGTGTGCTGTATCCAGGAAACCCATCTTACATGCAAGGATACACAAAGGCTCAAAATAAAGGGATGGAGGAAGATCTACCAAGCAAATGTAGAACAAAAAAAAGCAGGAGTTGCAATTCTCATCTCTGACAAAATAGACTTTAAAGCAACAAAGATCAAAAGAGACAAAGATGGACATTACATAATGGTAAAAGGATCACTGCAACAAGAAGAGCTAATGATCCTAAATTTATAACCACCCAATACAGGAGCACCCAGATACATAAGGCAAGTTCTTAATGACTTACAAAGAGACTTAGACTCCCACACAATAATAGTGGGAGACTTTAACACCCCATTGTCAATATTAGACAGATCAACCAGACAGAAAATCAACAAGGATATCCAGGACCTGAATACAGACCTGGAACAAGCAAACTTAATAGACATTTACAGAAATCTCCACCCCAAATCCACAGAATATACATTCTTCTCAGCACCAAATCACACCTACTCTAAAATTGACCACATAATTGGCAATAAATCACTCCTCAACAAATGCAAAAGAACGGAAATCATAACAAACAGTCTCTCAGACCACAGTGCAATCGAGTTAGAACTCAAAATGCAGAAACTAACTCAGAACCGCACAGCTTCATGGAAACTGAACAACTTGCTCTTGAATGTTGACTGGATAAACAATGCAATGAAGGCAGAAATAAAGATGTTCTTCAAAACCAATGAGAATGAAGACACAACATACCAGAATCTCTGGGACACATTTAAAGCAGTCTCTAGAGAAAAATATATAGCAATGAGTGCCCACATGAGAAGAAAGGCGAGATCTAAAATTGACACCCTATCATCAAAATTGAAAGAGCTAGAGGAGCAAGATCAAAAAAACTCAAAACCTCGCAGAAGACAGGAAATAACTAAGATCAGAGCAGAACTGAAGGAAATAGAGACACAAAAAACTCTTCAAAAAATCAATAAATCCAGGAGCTGGTTTTTTTAAAAAGATCAACAAAATAGACAGACCACTAGCCAGATTAATTAAAAAGAAAAGAGAATAATCAAATTGATGCAATAAAAAACGATAAAGGAGACATCGCCACAGATTCCACAGAAATTCAAACCATCATCAGAGATTATTACAAACAACTCTATGCACATAAACTAGCAAACCTGGAAGAAATGGATAAATTCCTGGACACCTGCATCCTCCCAAGCCTAAACCAGGAAGAAGTCGAAACCCTGAATAGACCAATAACAAGGTCTGAAGTTGAGGCAGCAATTAAGAGTCTACCACCCAAAAAAAGCCCAGGTCCAGATGGGTTCACAGCTGAATTCTACCAGACATACAAAGAGGAGCTGATACCATTCCTTCTGAAACTATTCCAGACAATCCAAAAAGAGGGAATCCTTCCCAAATCATTTTACGAGACAAACATCATCCTGATACCAAAACCCAAAACCCGGCAGAGACTCAACAAGAAAAGAAAATTTCAGGCCAATATCCATGATGAACATAGATGCAAAAATCTTCAATAAAATACTGGCAAACCGATTGCAACAGCGTATCAAAAAGCTCATCCACCATGATCAAGTAGGATTCATCCCGGGGATGCAAGGCTGGTTCAACATACGCAAGTCCATAAACGTAATTCACCACATAAACAGAACCAAAGACAAAAACCACATGATTATCTCAGTTGATGCAGAGAAGGCTTTCGACAAAATTCAACAACGCTTTATGCTAAAAACCCTCAATAAACTAGGTATTGACGGAACGTATCTCAAAACAATAAAAGCTATTTACGACAAACCAACAGCCAATATCATATTGAATGGGCAAAAACTGGAAGCATTCCCTTTGAAATCTGGCACTAGACAAGGATGCCCTCTCTCACCACTCCTATTCAATATAGTACTGGAAGTTCTAGCCAGAGCAATCAGGCAAGAAAAAGAAATAAAGGGTATCCAAATTGGAAAGGAGGAAATCAAATTGTCTCTATTTGCAGATGACATGATTGTATATCTGGAAGACCCCATCATCTCAGCCCAAAGTCTCCTGAAACTGATAAACAATTTCAGCAAAGTCTCAGGATACAAAATCAACGTGCAAAAATCACAAGCATTCCTATACACTAGTAATAGACTTCAAGAGAGCCAAATCAAGAACGAAATGCCTTTCACAATTGCTACAAAGAGAATAAAATACCTAGGAATACAACTAACAAGGAACGTAAAGGACCTCTTCAAGGAGAACTACAAGCCATTGCTCAAAGAAATAAGAGAGGATACAAACAGATGGAGAAACATTCCATGTTCATGGTTAGGAAGAATCAACATGGTGAAAATGGCCATACTGCCCAAAGTAATTTACAGATTCAATGCTATTCCCATCAAGCTACCAATGACCTTCTTCACAGAACTGGAAAAAAACACCTTAAACTTCATATGGAACCAAAAGAGGGCCCGCATAGCCAAGTCAATTCTAAGCAAAAAGAACAAAGCAAGAGGCATCACACTACCGGACTTCAAACTATACTACAACGCTACGGTAATCAAAACAGCATGGTACTGGTACCAAAACAGAGATATAGACCAATGGAACAGAACAGAGGCCTCACAGGAAATACAACATACCCACAGCCATCTGATCTTCGACAAACCTGACAAAAACAAGCAATGGGGAAAGGACTCCCTGTTTAATAAATGGTGTTGGGGAAACTGGCTAGCCATGCGCAGAAAGCAGAAACTGGACCCCTTCCTGACACCTTACACCAAAATTAACTCCAGATGGATTAAAGACTTAAACATCAGACCTAACACCATAAAAACCCTAGAAGAAAATCTAGGCAAAACCATTCAGGACATAGGTGTAGGCAAGGACTTCATGACCAAAACGCCAAAAGCAATGGCAACAAAAGCCAAAATAGACAAATGGGACCTAATCAAACTCCACAGCTTCTGCACGGCAAAAGAAACAGTCAGTAGAGTGAATCGGCAACCAACAGAATGGGAAAAAATTTTTGCAGTCTACCCATCTGACAAGGGGCTGATATCCAGAATTTACAAGAACTAAAGCAGATCTACAAGAAAAAAAAAAACAAGCCTATTCAAAAATGGGCAAAGGATATGAACAGATACTTTACAAAAGAAGACATACAGGAGGCCAACAAACATATGAAAAAATGCTCATCATCACTGGTCATTGGAGAAATGCAAATCAAAACCACATTGAGATACCATCTCACACCAGTTAGAATGGCGATCATTAAAAAATCAGGAAACAACAGATGCTGGAGAGGATGTGGAGAAACAGGAACACTTTTACACTGTTGGTGGGAATGTAAATTAATTCAACCATTGTGGAAGACAGTGTGGCGATTCCTCAAGGACCTAAAAATAGAAATCCCATTTGACCCAGCAATCCCATTACTGGGTATATAGCCAAAGGATTATAAATCATTCTACTATAAGGACACGTGCACACGAATGTTCATTGCAGCACTGTTTACAATAGCAAAGACCTGGAACCAACCCAAATGCCCAACGATGATAGACTGGATAGGGAAAATGTGGTACATATACACCATGGAATATTACGCAGTCATCAAAAATGATGAGTTCATGTCCTTTGTAGGGACTTGGATGAACCTGGAAACCATCATTCTCAGCAAACTGACACAAGAGCAGAAAATCAAACACTGCATATTCTCACTCATAGGCGGGTGTTGAACAATGAGAACACATGGACACAGGGAGGGGAGCACTACACACTGGGGTCCGTTGGGGGGAAATGGGGGAGGGACGGGGGGGTGGGGAGGTAGGAAGAGATAGCATGGGGAGAAATGACAGATACAGGTGAGGGGATGGAAGGCAGAAAACCACACTGCCATGTGTACCTATGCAACAATCTTGCATGTTCTTCACATGTACCCCAAAACCTAAAATGCAATAAAAATATATATGTATATAAAAGAATCATTATGCCCATTATTTACCGGGAACTCGGGGCTCAAGAGTGTCATCTTGAGTCAAAATGTGATCAGAGAAGAGATAACCAAAGATATTATGAAAATAAGATTCAGTTGCCCACCCATGGAGAAGAAATAAGCAGCCACAGTTCTAGGGCTGCCTCAGAGCCAGGCAGGCTTCTAGATCTAGTCCATGCCTGTCCCTGCATCACTTCTTCCTTTCTCTAAAGCTCAGCTCAGGGTCTTATTTTGAAGCAACTCAGAGAAAGCCTCTGAGTTGGTATACACAGATGGTGTATCTAAATAATGATACAATAAATAAATATAATGCTTTAGTTATACAACTCCTAGGACCACTCTTTCTATGTGAAATGTGGACTTTACTCTCTGAAGCAGCTCTCTAGCTCTCTCCCATGTGTGTTCTCACTTTCTCTCAGAATCTGCCTCCTCTCCTATTCTCATTAGAAGCCACAAAATGTGACCTCTGTTTGCTAAATGGCATTTAGAGATCATAGAGATGAAAACATGAGAATCCCTCTTTCATGTGTGGCTTCCAAGCCTCCATTTTTCCAAACTCTGCTTGGAACTGCTTTTTCAGCTACCAGCATCAGGATGACCACTTGAAAATTTTGCTCAAGCAGAGGAAATATACTAGTTCTAGAGGGAGTGAGTGCTCCTATTTGATCACAGTAAGAACAGCATCAGACAGGACAGTCTAAAAAGGACTCACCATTCCCAGCCCCAGGGGGGCTTTCCTGCTACACTAAAGAAGAACATGTCCATCCACATTTCACCTTAATCTTCCTCTACCAAGTTCTGGATAAAATACCTTACTTATGAATAAATAATACCAACAATAATAACTCCTTTAGAGAGACGGACCTGCAAGTGTACTCTACTGGAGATGCCCTCTTTTCCCCGCCCCCAACATGCAGTGCACCTGCACACTTTGTCCCGTGGAAGAGCAGGAGTAGACACTTGACCCAAGCTGGGCCAATTATTCTCCCTCCTGGGAACCTCGAATTAGAATGAACAAATATTGAGTTTGTTAATTATGTGACTGCTAAGCTGGAAAGGCAACAGGAAGCGATTACCATTTTAAAGCAGCCCAGCACAAGGTGATAAGTAAATTAAGGAGCAGTCAGCGGAGAGACAAGAATGAAGCTGACAGGCAACATAGAGGAGATACCGGGAGGCCCCAGGAAGACATGAAGGGAGAGGTGGGGAAATAAAATGAAAAGCTATATGATAACTTTCTCTCTCTCTCTCTCTTTTTTTTTTTTTTTTTTTTTTTTTTTTGAGACAGAGTTTTGCTCTGTCCCCCAGGCTGGAGTGCAGTGGTGAATCTCGGCTCCTCCTGGGTTCAAGCAATTCTCCTGCCTCAGCCACTGGAGCAGCTGGGATTACAGACATGCACCACCACACCCAGCTAATTTTTGTATTTTCAGTAGAGACAGGGTTTCACCATACTGGCCAGGATTGTCTTGAACTCTGGACCTCAAGTGAGCTACAAACCTTGGCCTCCCAAAGTGCTGAGATTACAGGCATGAGCCATCACACTGGCCAATAATTCTTTTTTTTTTTTTTTTTCTTGAGACAGAGTTTCACTCTTGTTACCCAGGCTGGAGTGCAATGGCACGATCTCGGCTCACCGCAACCTCCGCCTCCTGGGTTCAGGCAATTCTCCTGCCTCAGCCTCCTGAGTAGCTGGGATTACAGGCACACAGCACCATGCCCAGCTAATTTTTTGTATTTTTAGTAGAGACGGGGTTTCACCATGTTGACCAGGATGGTCTCGATCTCTTGACCTCATAATCCACCCGCCTCGGCCTCCCAAAGTGCTGGGATTACAGGCTTGAGCCACCGCGCCCGGCCCCAATAATTCTTATAAATCCTAGAGTTCTTCCTGAAATTAGATTTCTTAAATAAATTCCAATTTGCCTAAACCAACGAGTATATTTGGGGTCCTCACAATGAAATATACATGTACCAGTCAATTTCCTCTAACATAAAAATAGCACTACTAAGTAGCAATCTGTGAACATAAGGCTCTTAGTTTTAGTTATAGCTGACATTGAATTCTGAGATCACTTTATACTTACCACTTATTTTCTTCCATCTTTATTATTATACTTGCAACGGGAGTACCATATATTCCACAATTATTCATTGAGGTATTTCATGCATGGTGATAACTAAGTCAGGATTCCTTCCGGTTGGGGGCTGGAAATCAATGATGTCAACATATAATGACAGTGGTGTGTGAAGTCTGTCATAGAGGTATAGGCTGATGTTCTAGGACTTCGGAGACACTACCTTATTTGATTTTCACCTACTACAAAGAGAGTTACAAGAATCAACACTTGGCAAAAACAATCACACAAGACAGGCAACCATTAGTTTAGTTTCAGTAATGTATACCTGAAGCCTGAGGAAATAAAGTATTGTTCACTTGGCATATAATTGATATTTAATAGATGTGAGTCTCCTACCCAACATCTTGTCATTCCTAACCACTTCCAATCACCATTTTAACAGTTAAAAATCAGGCATAAGAAAAGATTAGGCAATCTGCCAACTTACCTGATAACAACTTAGAGCTGACGATTGGGGAGCATTCTTCTCACTCTAAGGTAAAATTTCCCAGCAAGATGTCAGAAGAAATATGCAGTCTTCTCCTTAAACAAGCATACTGGCCAGGCGCAGTGGCTCATGTCTGTAATCTCAGCACTTTGGGAAGCTGAGGGGGACTGATCACGAGGTCAGGAGTTCGAGAGCAGCCTAACCATCATGGTGAAACCCTGTCTCTACTAAAAATACAAAAATTAGCCAAGCATGGTGGGGTGTGCCTGTAATCCCAGCTACTCAGGAGGCTGAAGCAAGAGAATCGCTTGAACTTGGGAGGCAGAGATCGTGCCACTGCACTGCAGGCTTGACAACAGAGAGAGATTCTGTCTCAACACTCTCCTCAAACAGACAAACCAACCAATCAAACAAAAAAACAAGTGGGTTGAGCCACAAACAGGCTTATCTCTTCTCGCTACTGAGGTGGCATGAAAAAAAAAAAAAAAAAAAAGCTTTTTTAAAAGTATAAACCCTAATGACAAAGAAAACAGGTGGATACAAACACATCAGAAGAATGACAGAAATTAGTTTCCAGGGAAGAAAGCCCCATTTCAACACCCGAAGGGCTGTGCAGGGCAGGGCCAGACACTGGGGAGAGCTGACTGGTTGCCAAGGCCTTTGGAGGTTTTTGGTGTGGCACACAGTAGGTGGAGGGAAGGGTAAAAAGCCCAAAGATTCCTTTCCTGCCCGCCCTCCTACGAGGAGAACAAGGTCTCTACCTGCCCAGTGGGAGACCAGTGCCTAGGCTCTGGAGAGGCTGAGGAGAGGCTTTGAGAGCAGGAAAACCAGGTTCAGAGCAGATCAGAATGATGCATCAGGAACCAAAACATGGGAACTAGTGTCACAAGCAGACCTCAGACCCACGAAGAACTTAGTGAACTGGGCTGCTGCCCATGAGGGGAGAGTGTGGGACTATTTTTCTGTGAAAAAGCCCCAGAGTAAATCATTTCATGTATATACATACTAACAACGGTGGGGCCTTCTCAGAGTAATTGGTTTACTGCCTAGTTATCCAGAAATGAAGGCCACTGCTTGTCATGCCACACATCCACACATCTCCCAGGCAACTCCTTTAAAAAATCAATTCATTGAGGGGATAGTCACATAAAATTTACCATTTTAAAGTGAAGGATTCAGTGACATTGAGTAAACTTGTAACGTTTTGCAGCTACCACCTCTATCTAGTCCTCATCTGTTTCTTTTAAGCACTTTCTCTCCATTCTCCCCTTCCCCTGACCCCTGGAAATCACCAATCTCATCTCTGTTTTCATGAATGTTTCTAGTTTGGATATTTCATATAAAAGGAATCAGGTAATATGTGACCTTTTGCGTTGACTCCTCTCACTTGGCATGTTTTGGAGGTTCATCCATATGACCACATATATCAGTACTTCATTCACTTTTATGGCAGAATAACATTTCATTGTATGAATACACTACAATCCATATCAGCTTTTTATGCATCAGTTGAATAAAAACAATCAGCAATCACCATACATAAGACAAAAAAGAGAAACCAAAATGAACAGAAAAATGAAAACTGAAGGAAACAATATAGAGAATGCAGTAAAACTTCTTAAAAACCTCTTAAAAAGTAACAACTCATATCCCAAAAGATTAAAAAATGCACGCTCATATGTGTATCTATTTGTGAACATACGTGTATATTTACTATATATATAAATCTACAGATATGTGGCATTCTTATAAGAAGATGCTGTGAAAAAAAAAATAGTTGGCCAAAATAAAAATAATACAGAGAAGGTTAGGAAGATAAGGAAATATCCCAAAAAGTCTGACCAAGAGAATTTTTAAGAAAAATAAATGACTTATACAATTGTGAGAAGAAAATTAAACAATGCCCTATTTTGAAACACAAATGTTTCTTAGTCTAAAGTTTTACAGTCAGCCAAACTATTAGTTAAGGGTTAAAGTAAGGAAATTTTCTGACTTGAATGGTCTCAGAAAATTCGTTTCTCATGAAGACTTTCTAAGGAATCTATTTGTGTGCTCTAACAAAGTGCGAGGAGAAAAAAGCATGGGTACCGGACACAGTAGATAGAAGTTGGCAAACAGCACAAAAGAGCTCCAGCGAACAACAGCTGGGTCACAGGCTGAGACATGACCAGTCCAGGGCTGCACAGGAAACTGAAGACTTTCAGAGCATCGTTGCAAATAAAAGTACAGCGTATGGACACAGCCATAAATTTCCATCAGCAGAGTACACAGCCATCCAAAATCCAGGCCTGCCCAGGAAAATGTAGCACAATTAAAAATAATTGCACTTTTCAGCAGCTTCAAGGTCAAAGTTTTGCATGTAGTTAAACAGATAGTTACCTGTCTCCTATGGTATGGAAAATCTGGGGCTGTGTGCTGGTTATTCTCCATTTGCCCATTCAATTCATCCTCCACCCTTTTTTGCCTTCTCTATGTCAAGAGAGGCTGACTTCTAGGACTGCATCACCAGGCTCCCTTGGCCTCTGTCTTGCAATTGGGTTTGGCCAGTGGGAAGCACTGGTAGGCAATCAGAAGGCAGTGGGAGAAACCAGGATATATACTCCTCTCCCCATTCTGTTTCAACAGCTGTGCTTTTTCCTCTATGGCTGTATCTCTTGTCTGGCACCTCCTCTCCCATGGCTGTAGCTGTCACTAGGTTCTAGGACAATTCGCTCCTCCTTGCTCCTTCCAGCGAGGGATGGTAATGACTTGCCACTGTTGCTAGTTCCTGGGCGCCTCACCCTTGCTTCCCAGTTTCCTTAATCCACCCATACCTTTGCAAAGAGTCCTGTTATTAAACTGTATTCAATGGAAAAACTTTGAATATGACATCTTTTTTTCTGCTATGACCCTAAATAGTAAACTTTTTAAAGTCTTAATTTTAAAAAAATCAAATTTTAAACAGGCACTAGTATATTATTGTAGGTGAATTATTCATTTTTTAATCTTCTGAGTTTAACAAATCATTTGTGTGTGTGTGTGTGTGTGTGTGTGTGTGTGTGTGTGTGTGTGTGACCGAGACAGAGGAGGGGAGAGAGAGACACAGAGAGAGAAAAGGACAGGAAAAGGTAGAGGCAGAAGGAGTGGGAGTGAGAGAGAGGCAGAGAAAGTTTGAGATGAAGAAAAGCTACCATATTTTATTGATTCTGGGTTTTTGCAGTAATCAGATGGATAAAAGATCCTTAAGTACTGGTTCTTGGACAGTGTTTTAAAAAATAGAAAGATTACAAAATACTTAATATTTGGTAATAATTTTTGTACATAGTAAATATTTTATTACTTTGTGTAACAAACATTCTAAAAAATAAATTCTTGTATTATGCTATAACTTATGATCCTCCCCCAACACTGCTTACTCTCTAATTATTCCTTTGTAAGTAAAACGGTAAGTAATAGTTGTAATTATAATATTAATTTTAATCATAATATGCATATAATTTTGAATCCTGATTTTTCTACTTAAAAGTGTATAATGACCATGCCACTACCTTGCTACATAATTTTCATGATCATCATTTGAAAACTGTACATTGTATCTAATCATATGGATGTACTGTAAATGACAAACCATGGCTATACCATATTATCCTAGGCAATGTTTCTATAATTTATTTGAACATTTTTTTGTTCAGAAAACAACATCAAATAAATCTGATGGAAATGAATTCTTCCCTTAGAAGAGCAAGCCAAGCTAAAACTTGAAGTGTGTTTGCTCTAGAATCTAGATTGGCCTGCAGGATTGACAGGCACGTTGGCCAATGGTGTATGAGTGCTGAGAAACAAAGCAGCCCCTTCAAGAAGCCCATTCTCTAGGAAAAGTGAGCTCAGAACTCAAGCTCAGATGATGCTTGAGTCCTGGAGAGGGACAAAAGTTCTAAGTACAACAGTCAGTCAGTTACTTCATTTGTCTGATGAACAGCTGTGAGGCCTGTTTCACCAAATATTGATGAGATGTTGTGATCAACAGCCACACTAATTTGGGATACCTGTATCTCAACAAGAGGAGGAGGATTTTTCTGTCTCCAAAGAGAACAAGAGCACTGTCACCGCTGCAAAGACCCAATAAAGTATAGCATCAATAGCAAGTGTCAGCTGCAGGCGGCACCTGTGGCAGTAGCAGCCCTTAGGTGCCTTCCATAGTGACTGGCAGCAGACATTTCTGCTGGGAGATGGAACCAGAGCCAGAGAGAACTGTGTACTCCATGTGGTTGTGCAAATTACTTGTGTTTGAAAGCAACCCTCACACAATACCTCAAAATAATTAGGGAAAACCTTGTGGGCTGTCTAGCCTTTGGGACAGATTTTTTTTTTTAATATTATTTGTTACAGTTATTGGGATCTTAATTTTCCTTTGGGTTAGAGAAAACTAGGAAAAATGAATTGAACTTGATAATTTTTATGCTAAGTGAAAGGGTACACAGACATTTACTATACTGTTCTATATCTCTTTGAAATATTTCACTTAAAAAATAAAATCAGAGTGCAAGTAAATATGCTTTAATAGAAGGAGGGTAAATATGGCAAATTTACACAAAGTATTTTCTTTTCTTCTCCCTTTTTTTCTTTGAGATACAGAGTCTCACTCTGTCGCCCAGGCTGGAGTGCAGTGGCATGATCTTGGCTCACTGTAAACTCCGCCTCTCTGGTTCAAGTGATTCTCCTACCTCAGCCTCCTGGGTAGCTGGGATTATAGGTGCATGCCACCATGCTCAGCTAATTTTTGTATTTTTAATAGAGATGGTGTTTCACCATGTTGTCCAGGCTGGTCTTGAACTCTTGATCTCAGGTGATCATCTGCCTCAGCCTCCCAAAATACTGGGATTACAGGTGTTAGCCACCACACCCAGGCCTACACAAAGTATTTTCAAAGACAAAATTGTTATTATTAGACTAACAACAGACATTTAAAATGTCTTTGAAAAAGAAAACTTCCAAGGGTTGTTTTTTGGCTATATGGGTAAGTCTGATGATGGATTTCATGTCTCATGATTTCAGATAACAAATTTATATAAATAATCCTCCTAGCAATAAATTTAACCAAGGAGGTAAATGATCTCTACAAGGAAAAGTACAAAACACTAACGAAAGTATTTGTAGATGGCTTTAACACACTTTAACACTTTAATAAATGAGAAAACATCCCTTGAATTAATTAATATCATTAACATAATCATACTGCTCAAACACTCTACAGATTCAGTGAAATCCCTATCTAGATACCAATATCATTTTCCACGGAACTAGAAAAAACAATTCTAAAACTCATATGGAACAAAAAAGAGTCCAAATAACCAAAGCAGTCTTAAGCAAAAGAACAAAGGTGGAGGCATCACATTGCCTTATTTCAAATTGTACTATAAGGCTATAGTCACCAAAACAGCACAGTACTTGTGTAAAACCAGACACACAGCTTAATGGAACAGAATAGAGAACACAGACCTAACATCACATACATACAGCCAATTGATTTTTGACAAAGCCAATAAAAACACACTGGGGAAAGGACACGTTTTTCCATAAATGATGCTGGGAAAATAGATTCACTATATGCAGAAGAATGGAACTGAACTCCTATCACTATATACAAAAATCAACTCAAGATGAACTAAAAACTTAAACGTAAAATGTGAAACTATAAAAATACTAGAAGGAAAATCTAGGAAAAACTCTTCTGCACATTGGTCTAAGCAAATTATTTATGACTAACACCACAAAAGTGCAAGCAACAACAACAACAAAAATAGTGCTGGGTTTGGTGGCTCATATCTATAATCTCAGTCTTTGGGAAGCCAAGGCGGGTGGATTGCCTGAGCTCAGGAGTTCAAGACTAGCCTGGGCAACATGGTAAAACCCCATCCCTACTAAAAGACAAAAAAAAAAAAAAAAAAAAAATTTACCTGAGCGTGGCAGCATGCACCTGTAATCCCTGTTACTTGGGAGACTGAGGCAGAAGAATTGTTTGAACCTGGGGGGCGGAGGTTGCAGTGAGCCAAGATCACCCCATTGCACTCCAGCCTGGGCAACAGAGTGAGAAAACGTCTCCAAAAAAAAAAAAAAAAAAAAAAAGACAAATGGGATATAATTAAACTAAAAAACTTCTGCACAGCAAATTAGGTGATCAATATGGTAAAAAGAAAACTTGCATAATGAGAGAACCTTTTTCCAAACTATGGAGATCCAACAGGAGACTAATATCCAGAATCTACAAGAAACTCAATTCAATAACAACAAAATAACATAATCTCATTAAAAATGAGCAAAATATATAAATAGATATTTCTCAAAAGAAGACATACAAATTCCCTACAAGTGTATGAAAAAATGTTGAACATCATTAATCATCATAGAAATGCAAATTAAAATGAGATATCATTATACCTTAGTCAGAATGGCTATTATTAAAAGACAAAAAATAAGAGATTTTGGTGAGAATGCAGAGAAAAAAAGAATCCTATACATGTTGATGGGAATGTAAATTAGTAAAACCTCTAAAGAAAACAGTAAGGAGAATTTCTCTAAGAACTGAAAATAGAATTACCATTCAATCCAGTGATCACACTATTGGGTATCTACCCAAATGAAAAGAAATCAGTGTATCAAAAAGATACCTTCACTTACATGTTTATCATTGCAGGACTATTCACAATAACAAAGATAGAGTCAACCAATGAATGACTGTATAAAGAAAGATGGTGATTATGTACATAATGAAATACTATTCAGTGATTACAAAGAGCAAAATCAGACTTGTTGCAGGAACATAGATGGAACTGGAGGTCATTATGTTAAGTGAAACAAGTCAGACACAGAAAGTCAAATATCACAAGCTCTCACACTCCTAAGTAGGTGCTAAAAAAGAGAGTGGGATAACAGACAATGGAGACTCAGAGAGGTGAGAGAGTCGGAGGACAGTGAATGATGAGAAATCACTTAATGTGTATGATGTACGTTATCTGGGTGATGGAGACCCTAAAGTCTTGACTTGAAGACTATGCAAGCTATGCATGTAACAAAATTATACTTGTATCCCACAAATTTATAAAACTTTAAATAAACTTCCATAGAGGAAGGTTTCTAAAGGATAGATGCTGTAGAAATGCTCATTTTCCTGGCCTAAGGGAAGGTTGCCAGCATTCCACTTTCAGGCTGAAAGTCTGAATTCACTCATTTTATGGTTGAAAACACTTGACATTAACATTGGGTCTGTAAGCTAAAGCCACATATATGAAATATGTCGTATATTTTAAAAATTGAACATAGTATATAAACTAATCCCAAGGGTGGAGTTTTCCCAAAGTATATTTATTAAAACATGTAGATTTTCCTCTTTCAAATATAATATAATGCAAACTTATTAGAATGGTTGAATTAGAATGCTTTTGGTTGCAAAATTATCTGTTGCAAGTAATAGAAATCCACTTTGATCGTAAAAAATGGTGGTTCATTTGAAGGTCCTGGCTAAGTCCTCAAAGAATGAGAGGAAGAATGGTACATTTCAGGCTGCATGTGGCAGAAATGGAGCTAGCCTGGGGGCTGTTGACTCTAGAGAGGGAGGGACCTGGCTAAGACTGACTTCATATTGCATTCCAGCATTCCTCAATATAGTGGTTTCATTTTTTTTTCAGTTAAAGATGACCTCCTTCACAGAAAAAGTGGCTGTAAGTTTCTCCAAAATAACAACTTTCAGCTGAATGCAGTGGCTCACACTTGTAGTCCCAGCACTTTGGGAGGCAGAGGCAGGCAGATGGCTTGAGTCCAGGAGTTTGAAGAACGGCTTGGGCAACATGGCCAAAACCTCCTTCTACAAAAAAAAAAAAAAAAAAAAAGGAAATAAAAAATTAGCCGGGTGTGGTAACACATGCTTGTAGTCTCAGTTAGGAGGCTGAAGTGGAAGAATTGCTTGAGCCCAGGAGGGTGAGGCTGCAATGAGCTGAGATCGTGCCACTGCACTCCAGCCTGGGTGAGAGAATAACACCTTGTCTAAAAAAAAAAAAAAAAAATTCCAGATCTATTGATAACAAAAAATCTTTAAAGGGCTCTGATTGGCCCAATTTTGGTCAACTATCCCTTGACCAGTCACTGTGGCCAAGGAGACGGTGTCCTACCACTGCCCAGTCTCAAGTCTGCAGACTTAAACAACTGAAAAAATGGGGACAATACAGACAGGGCTGGGGGAGTATTACTTGGACCCAGGCCAACTCTCCATTTGTAACTATAAGAACAGAAAAGATGAAGGAAATGAAGAAAAGTTGCCCTCATCACCCTTAAATTGAATTTTGAATAAGTATTCTCGATTGTCTCTCTATATATATATACACACATAGACACCTTAATGCACAATATTATCATAGAGCTACTAAACAAAGAGATGGTTTTGAAATCTATCTGAAGACATAGGCCTAAAAATACAGAAACAATGCTTATCTATTATAGACCCTTGGAATTTAGCCCTACATGAAGGACGGTTTCTGTTCCTGGAATTCTTTAAGAAATGAAGTACAACCCTACCTGTCTGATGTAATAAATAAGAACTAGTATACAAGGTTAAATGATACATAACATCATTTTAAATGTGCACACTAACCAAAGAGGGCTGTAACAAAGTGTTTTTCAGGTATAAGGTATGACTCAGGAGTAAGTTTCACTTCCTTTCTTCTGTTCATTCAGCAACATATTGAGAGCCTTCCATAGACCAAGCTTTACTCTAGGCTCTATGGAATCTGTTGTAAACAAAATGGACCAATGTTCCTTGTCCTGGAAACAATAAAAATTGAAGATGGAAGGCAAGAATAAATAAGTCAACAACAACAACAAAATCCAAGATAAATAAGTAGATAAACAATGATCAAGAAAACATTTTTGAAATAATTATTCTAATTCTTTATAGCCACTGAGTCTTATGAGTGTTCATAGTAAATAAATAACTTACAACAGCCAAATAGGGCTCAGCAAGAAACCAAAGGACTTTTAGCAAACCAAGACCCTGATAATTACTTTATTTAAATGGTGGAATAAAATATCCTAATAACAGACTTTTGTTTATCAACACCAAGCAACTATTGGGTTTTGCAAAATTATTTCTTCTCCCTCAAAGAAAGCATCTTGACAGTATTAACCAATGCAAACACAACCATACAAGGTCTTTATTTGCAAATACCATGATTACATAAAAATGTAGCTTAACCTTCATAGGATACAGACATATACAGTAAAATGGAAAAAACCCACTATTTTTACCAAAACAAAACAAAAAAAAACAAAAAAACAAAAAAACAACAAAAAAACTTTCCATTTTAGTTTTTTCTCATTTGGAACTTACTACTTTTATTTTTCATTTTTTTGGTGCTTTTTCCTTCTCTGTTCTTGCATTCTTATATCTTCAGATTTCTTCTTTAAAAGATTTAATGTCTATGAATTTTCCTCTGATTACAATCTTAGCTGAAGCACATCAGTGATCGCATATTCTAAATATTTTGTCATTGCTTTTACACTCCTTCTTGGCTCCGCAGCTTCTAAGTGGGGTGATTTTTATTTCCATGTAGTTGGAATATTTGTTATTGATTTAGGATGTGATCAGAAAACATGGGGCTTTTAAGATATTATTTTCCTTGGGAAATTTCCCGTTATTTATTTTATTAATGATCAGTAGTTTCAACTACTTATGTATACATTAAAAGGTAATACAGTTTTTGTTTGTGTAAACAAAAAAGTTTCAAACATATTTCTATTGATTCAATTCTACTATTTATATAACCAAAATATCCTATATTCTTTTGCTCTGGTCTACTTCATCTATCAAATTGAAAGTAAAGTGATAAGACTTTATCTTTATCTTCTACAACTCTGTCCATATCTTTTGTAACTATAAGTTTCCACTTGTATTTTAATACTACACACTTGTAACATAAAGGATTTAACTGTCATACTTTCTTTTACTGTGATATATTCCTTTTGTCAATTTCTAATGCATATTTTCTTCTATTGTATCTGATATGAATTCTGCCGTATTTGTTTTCTTCATTTTCAACTTTGCCTAACATATTTGTCATTTTCAATTTTAACCTTTCTAGGTCAACTTATTTCAAGACTTCCTGGTAAACAGCTTTTAATTGGATTTTGTTTCTTAACCCAATCTAAGGTCTTTTTTTATTAATTAGGGAATTCAACTGATTACATTTATGTCTTAATTATGTTTGACTTTGCTTTACCCTATTTTTCTTTATTTGCTGTCCCCCACTATCTGCCCCTCGTTTGTGTTGCAGGGACTATTTCTTAGCTAATTTTGTAGCTAGGAACCTAGTCCCGTGCCTGGCACATAACAGGCACTCACTAAGTGTGTGTGGAATGAATTAATACATTTAGCATATACCATTTGTGCAATAATGTGGAAGACACATACACTGCTTTTAGTTCTATTAGTGGTTAATTTTTTGAATCATTTAAAAGCCATTATTAAACGTTCAAGGTTAACAGCACAATAATGAAGGTACACTCTTCTGTCCTAAAGAGGTAGAGTTTAGAAATTTTGAACTCCTTTTGGCAAATCTACTACTCCAGTCTTTGTCAACTTAAGTCATATTTATGACCATCACTATCTTATTATTTTTGTAATATGAAGCCATTACTTCACATAAAAGTGCATTTAAGATGATTCTTTAGATGTACACCTTTTTATTTAACTTGTTTCCATTTTCACTTCCAGTCCTTCCAGTTATGACGTTCTCATGCTTATTATATTTTATTTCTAATTATTCTGGTAAATATTTCTAATTAGTGTATTCAGAGAGGTGCCAGGGTTTCTACATCTTTGTCCAAATATGAACATTTTCCACTGCTTTCCAAACCTGATGGCCCAGGTTTGAAGTATATCAGGATCTCTAAATCTCAAGTTGCCTTGGAAATTCCAACATGACTTTTTTGGAGTCAGGTTTCTCATCCATCAAGCCAAAGATTTCTCTAGTAACAAAGTCTGTGTGCCCAGCTAGTTAAAGGCTATCAGTTGTAGCCTCAGGTGTACTGGGAACAGGTGAAAATTTGAGACACAGTATTTTAGACTGCAGTGTCACTGACAAGGCTGAGTCTAATATTTTTTATTTCTGCATCGGTATCTTCACTTTCTATTCTGAGGTACCTGGCTGGGTCTGGATCAGGGCCATCTCTGTGGCTAACACTGCAGTGTTGGGATTGGCAGCCTCTCCAGAACCACATGCGATGGGGAGACGGAGTTCTCTAAACAAACAGCAGCCCTGTTTCTAGAAGGTGGAGGCAGGGATGCTAGGCCGCCAGAAACCACGTGTATCCACTCTAGGCAAGCTGACGAGAAAGAGATTTCATGAAACCAAATGTGGACCTTCTGAGTGAGTCTTCTAAACATTTTGACCAAGAGTTTTTAGACGACGAGACTTAAACCTAAGGAACTGACTGGAGGTAATTTTCTGAATCTTATTCCTCATTTTTTTTGTTTTTTTTCTTTAAAGTACACAGGTCTTTTAGTTAGCTTGGATAACATATTAGTGGCATAGAATGCAGTAATTATATTTTTTTCCTGAAAGAATTAGATAATTTAAACCATGGAAATTAAATGTTTACATATTAATGTTGTCCCAGGAAGCAGACATTATTATGTGGGGCTGTGAAGGATTTTGGACTTGGCATTCCAAATTCCTTATTGCCATTATTTTCTTATTTTTACAATATGGACTCTTCCTTTCATGTAAAAAATTTATTTTGGACAATAAATTAAAAGCCTATGTTGTCTTATGCCACAGATTGAGTTTAGTGTTAACTGTAAAGGTGCATTGGAAGAGAAGGGAGTGTTTACTGGTGGGGACTGCAGGGCTAACGCGAGGTGAAAAGGGGCTCTCAAATGCGGGCATTTAGTACACAGACGATCCTCACAGTTATTCTCACACTTGCTATTTCAAAAACAGAACTAAAGAAAGTAAAATTAAAATAGCTAAGAGGAAATTATCAAAATATCAAATGAATAGAAAATACAGCATTAAAAAGATACAATGGCCATAAAAAATTAGTTTCAGTAAAATCAGTACGTTTAACTACAACCCACTGTAGGCCAAGGTGGCAGACGACCGTACGTGTCCTGTTCTGCTGGACTGACCATGTGAGTGCAGAGTTCTCTGTAGGATGCTTCGAGCCATTAGCGGAGAACGAAGACCAAAGCCAAAGTCCATACTGAGTTTTGGCATCTTAAACTCAGAATGTTCTGTATGGTAAGCCAACTGGACTCCCTAAACCTTTTCCAACTTGTTGCTGACAAACTACATCTTTTCCCTTCTTATGCTGTACAAGTTTTTCTACTTTCAATCCAAGAACAGGGTTTTATTTTTACAAATGATTTGGTTCATTATTTCAGACCATGGCTGTTGAGACTCTGTGATCAAGTGCCTTTACTTTGTTTGCCTCCAAGTTTCCGGTGATCTACAAAAGTTACTTTCTGTATCCCACTTCAAATTGCTGGTAAAAATAGATAGGGCACATCTTGTTTAATTACAGTTTTAAAAGGACGCATACAATTGTAGTCATAGGAAAATGTTTGCTTTTTTTCTTTTTTCCAGTGTTTCTAGAGAAAGGAAAACATGACGACCCTCATTCTTTGCTTTATGGGGGTAGAGACCTTATTGCTGGAACCTATGAGAGGAAATCTTCTGGAAATATGGGAGGGGAGGTAGGTCGGGGTGAGGGGGTCTGCTGGGAGATTCCTTATTTAGACAGGCTCAGGCCTGTCTAAAACATGGTGAAGGGAAAAAGAGGCAGAGTAAGAAACAAGAGGACTGGACAATGTCCCCAGCAAGGAGATTTCCTCCCATCAGAGCCATTTGTTGCTGCTAATGTTGTTTTACTTTTTATCCAAGTAATAATATAAAGAACACGGGCAAAAATTGCTTTGCAACATCATGGGCAAAACACTACAACTATAGCTAAAACTTGGCAATTTTGTAATGGACAGGCTTATGCTATCCATCTCATAGAACAGAGGCAGTAGGAAAAATCCTGCCCCACCACCCACCACACACTGGGGAGGCGAGTACATTCATTAGGACACCTTGTTAAAGCAAGAGGGAAGAATGAGGGAAAACATTCCAGAAGTTCTGTCAACATATAACCATTCTGGTCATAAAGAACTGAACAAAAAAATACAATAAAGTTGAAAAGTCACCATTTCTATAGCAAATACTGTACTTTAATTCAGATTTAATTAATAAGTTATTAACAAGCTATTACTCTGAAACAAAAACTTTTTACTAAAGGAAAAAAAAGACATGCACAACCCAAAGACAATCTGCTTTTACTTTATTTAATACTATCTCACACACAATATTTACAGATGTAATTAAACTGAATTTATAAGATTATCATGTGGAACATTCTTCAAAGTTAATCTGAAATTTCTTAATCAAAATCATCAATGCATGTGTGTTACAATACAATACAATACAATAATAGAATGTAGAACTTTTCAGCCAATATCATGATGGTTAATTTCATAAAAACTTTCTTTTCAAAAAGAGATAAGTCTGAGGAAATATTTTAAAAATTCAGAAAAAATATTTCTGTATCTAGTCATAATCTTCCAGCTTTTCTGTAAAAAAAATTATAGACATTCTCAATTGCATACATGACTATTTTCTTTAATACTATATTTAACTTTTAGTATATTAGAGTTGGTTCTCGTTTATCATATTTTCAGCACAGGTTTAAATGTTTTTTATGTTTCAAAAGGAATACATAATTTAAATTTAAAACCACCATCTGAATATTATTTTAAAAACAGCAACGAGACGTGGCCACCACTATACCTTGGCTCTTCATTACAGCTGGTCCATGGAAGGGAACCACATGGACAACAAAAGTGAGGGAGTTCTCTAACCAGTTCTAAGTGTGATTTATTGGAGGTGCCAATTGCTTTCACAGACATTAAGAAGACATCAGAAACAGTATCTACACCTGTATGTCTGAGAGAATACTAGGTATCTGGGGGCTAATGGTCCTAACTTACATCTATAATAACATTCTTAGAATAGAACCACAAAAAATGTAGGAATAACGGTAGCACAGTGACATATGAGGAAGAGTTAACTTCTCTATCTGCACAAATGTGGAGGCATTTCACTCTGATTTTCGGTGAGCTAGATTTACTATCCATTCACAGAAGTCAAGAATTACAGCATTTCTGATCTTTAAAAAGTAGAGGATATGCTATTATACAGAGTTTATTTTCCTTTGGAAAAAACCATGGTTCTTCAAAAGGTATTACTATCATTTTTGGAAAACTTAGATATTAAAAGGTAAAGGATCTAATTGTATCTACTCATTTTGAAACATTTCAAAATCAGTGGGTCAGTGATAGTAACTTCTATATTAAAACTCTGAAAAACTAACAATAATTTGTGATATTCATTTTGTTAGAATAACACCACTGAAGGGGCAGATAAGCATGACTTATAAAATCATAATGAAAAAGTACCATTTATTATCTACTATGTAAAAAACATTCACTTGCTAAAAAGGGTTCTGGAAATGGGAGTGGTGCTGAGTTTTGGGGTTTGTATGTTTTTTTTTTTTTTCAAGTAAAAATTTCCCGCCAGGCGCGGTGGCTCACGCCTGTAATCCCAGCACTTTGGGAGGCCAAGGCGGGTGGATCACAAGGTCAAGAGATCGAGACCATCCTGGTCAACAAGGTGAAACCCCGTCTCTACTAAAAATACAAAAATTAGCTGGGCATGGTTGTGCATGCCTGTAATCCCAGCTACTCAGGAGGCTGAGGCAGGAGAATTGCCTGAACCCAGGAGGTGGAGTTTGTGGTGAGCCGAGATCACGCCATTGCACTCCAGCCTGGGTATCAAGAGCGAAACTCCGTCTCAAAAAAAAAAAAATTAATTAAAAAAAAAAAATTCCCTTATATACAATAAACAGGTCTTTCGCTCAGGAAATCCATTTTTCAGATAATACACAAGCAAATTTCAGAATGTTATGAATTATCATGTAAATAACTAGAACATAAATTAATGGTGCTTGAGGGGTCATTTTTAAATACAGAAAGTACCCCTATTCATGAAAAGTTTAAGCAGTTGAAAAAATATATATATAAATAAAGGTTGAACTTGAAACAATGGTATAAAGTATACTTGCAATCTAAACCATGGTAGAGAGCATCATCATCTAGTGATTGACTATTCAATGTTAACATATGCATGCGTCAATTTTTTAGAAATCACATATACATATGCTAGATATGTTTCTATTAAATATAAATATAGCCAGGAGCAGTGGCTCATGCCTGTAATCCCAGCATTTTGGGGGGCTGAGGCAGGCAAATCACTTGAGGTCAGGAGTTCAAGACCAGCCGGCTTTAACATGGTGAAACTCCACCTCCACTAAAAACACAAAAATTAGCCAGGCATAGTGGCAGATGCCTGTAATCCCAGCTACTTGGGAGGCTGAGGCAGGAGAATCACGTGAATTCGGAAATAGGGGTTGCAGTGAGCTGAGATTGCACCGCTGGAGTCCAGCCTGGGCAACAGAGTGAGACTCCATCTCAAAAACAACACCAAAAATGTAAATATACTACTATAAATTTGAATTTTCTTCTAAAGCACGTATTTTGTTCATAAAGTTGCCTTTTACCAAAATACAAAACACTTATGGTGGTTGTGTCTTGGTTAATAGGACATTAACGTCAGAGATACATAATAGCTTTCTCAAAATGCAGGGCATACCTACCTATATGGTCAATAGTTGATCATTTTTCGAAGGGCATCATAACACTTCCATTTGTCTGGGATGTAGAATGGTTCAAAAATGTGAGGAAATGGTGTGTCATAACCACATACTCTTGATATAGGAGCCTCTAGGTTCAAGAAACATTCCTCCTGCAGACATGAATCAAGATGGTTAACTTCAAAAATACGTTTTATTCACAGAAATGAAATAGTGAAACTTAAAATATTTCACTTACTCAAAATACAATTTCATCTAAGCACATTAAAAATATTTAAGTATATTGTAATATGAAAAAAGCAGGTAACAGCAGATTCCAATTTTACTATGTTTTCATGTATGTACATGCATTTTATACCTATAAAATATCTATTGTCTAAGCCAGACTGGAATAATACCAAACAAGCTGTTCTATGACTATAAATGGAAAGAATTATAAAAATGCAACAAAAATTCACAGTAGTTAACTCTGCAGAATGAAATTGGCAAGAATACTTTCTCATTTCCTGTTTTCCTCACATTTTATACAATATACATATATTACTTTCATAATAAATGTTTGTAATTCCTACATGCACCAGCCAGACTGAACTTCTATGAGTTACTTGACTGTGTTCTCATCTCTCTCATGGTCTGGCTTCTACAGATGCTGCTTGTTCTCTGGCCACTCATAATCCAAGTTCACAGCTCTTTGCTTGACTGATATATCTACAAATCTCAGGTTATTAATCTCAGGAATCACTCCCGATGGGAAGCCTTCCTTGACAGCATCTCCCCAAACCTACAGAGCAGATGAAGGAGGGGCTTCCGCTCTGAGCTCCCAGAGTCCTGAACTTGGCATAATCCATTGCAGTTGCTCAATTATCTGTCTCCTATGAGAGACTATGAGCCCCATGAAGCTAGAGATCTGATTTAAATATGTAAAACCTCAACCCCAGTAGAACACTGTACAAATATCTTCAGGGAGAAAAAAATGTTAGTAAAATATTCAAATTTGAATTTGTTTTTGAGACAGGGTCTCTCTTTCTTACCCAGGCTGAAGTGCAGTGGTGCAAACATGGCTCACTGCAACCTCAACCTTCCAGGCTCAAGGAATCCTCCCACCTCAGACTCCCAAGTAGCTGTGACCGTCAGCACGCACCACCACGCCTGGTCTTTTTTTTTTTTTTTTCGTAGAAATGGGGTCTACTTATGTTGCCCAGGCTGGTCTCAAACTCCTAGGCTCAAGTGATCCCCAGCCTCCATCTCCCAAAGTGCTGGGATTACAGGTGTGGGACACCAAGCCCTGACTGAATATAAAATGTTTAAACAGTTAAAAAATCTAAAAAGGGAGGTGGTTAAACTATTCTGAGGAAAATACTAGTTTTAACATTCAGAGTTATTACCCAAAATAAAACATTGGTATTTATTCATCTGTTTGCACATTGCCTTGCTTTATAAAAGACTTAAGGAAGCCCAATTTTTTTTATATATTATACTATGTTTACATTCTAATTTGAGTAGAAAATGTTACATGAAAGAATCATGACATCTCATGCTTTATCACTACCCTCTGTGTGATTTCCTCCAGTGATAAGTGTACTGGGGCAGAAAGAAAATGCAAACAGCACACGTTAGCTCCAAAAAGAACCTATTGGACATTTACAGAACTCCCTTTGGCCCCAATAACTACCATGATTTACAATATCAGACACCAAATAAGTATTGGCATTCCCTAGCAACTGGAAATCTCCACAAACAACTTTAGGACTTTTAATACACATGCTTTAAAGAGCCACCTAAGAGATTCCACTACTAATAAGCTGAAAAGAGATGACAGACTGGGTGGATTGTTTCTTGTTTGCAACAAGTAATTTTAAAGAGCTTTAAATTGTCAATTTGGGATTAGGTCAGTTTTACTAATTTAGCTGACAAAATGCTGTTTTTCTATCTTCCCTGAATACTGAACTCTTCATAAACAAACTATCCATGGAAAATTAAGGGTAAAATAATTTTACTAAATGCCTTTGATTTTACACCTGTTATACAATGACTATTCTCTTGAACTAGTAACTTGGAAAGCTGGCCCACCACAAGAAGATTTGTCAGTATTTGCTAAAATCACTCCTTTTCAGCATAATAACTAACATCACCAAAGTAGCTTTTTATTTTTTCAAATAGCAATGCTCCTAACTCCTCAAGAATGCAAGCATCACTCTTTCCAGGAATACATCTATATGTCTACACAAGCACAGAAAAACATCTACTGCAAGGACATACTGAACTGTAAACAGTGGTTACCCTTTGAGGCTGGGAATGACAAGGAGGTGAGAGAAGACATCTACTTTCTGCTTTATAATATATTGTTTTGGTTTTTATAAAACAATATTACTTTTGTAATAAGTGATGCTGAAATAAAGTAAAACAGTAAAGTGAATAATCATATTGTTATGTAAATTAAAGTTCCTGTTTTATGTTACATAAATTTGTGATTTTATACATAGGGCTTCTTTAATTTGGAAACGATTACTATAAATTATGTGGCATTGCATTGTTATAAAATACTACTATAAGTACATAAAATGTATTGTAAAAATCATGGAGGATAATTCAAAGGAATGTAAGAGAAGACTATGAATAGGGTATTCAATTTTTTTTAAGAATATATGCTGACTGACTGAAACAGCTTGAAATTCTCTTTACTAACAAAAGTATATTAAAGAGCCTTAAGTTATTTCTTCCATGAACTTCAGTTTACACTTATTTTTAAGCAGTTGGAAATAAGACCCTTAGGTCAATCAAGCAGCTATATGGTTACTTCTCACTCAGTTGGTTCACACATAAATAATTTATGTGTATGTTTCTTTGAACTACCATCAAAACAGGACACCCTTGTTCAGCCTCAGTGTTTTAATGCAGAGACTGTATATATGTGTACACACATACACACAGAGGGAGGGGAGTGGGAAGGGGAGGGAGTGGGGGAGAGGGAGAGGAAAAAGGAGGGGGAGAGGGAGGGATGGAGGGAGAGAGAGGGAGAGGGTGTGGGGGAGGGAGGGAGGGAGGGAGGGAGGGAGAGAGAGAGAGAGAGAGAGAGAGAGAGAGAGAGAGAGAGAGAGAAATACTGAATCCCATTGGCAAGTCTGTAGATTAATGGAGATAAAGTATCTCTCCACTATAAATACATGATGCCATAACCATAGCAACCATGTGCCCTGAATTTTCATGACAATTCAGATTAATCATATTCTTCTGCTCCATATCTTAACCATATTTGATGATTTTTCATTCAGAAAAAGTAAGCCACATAAATTGGGGATTAAATAATGGGATAGCCCATAGGGCTGTTGGGAGACTTACATGTATTATGCAAAATATGGGCTAGAAACAGGGAGAGTTTGTTTATGGTCTTTCTCCCTGCAGAGCTGTGTATGTGAGCTGGCTCAGTCCATGTGGAACAACGATAGATGAGGCTGTGAGGCTCCCAAGCAGATTATGGTGTAACATACAACCAGAGGCAACACAGGCACCTAGAGAAACTTTTCTCTAGCTTATTTGGGTTCTAAAGTTGCACCCAGGGTCCAGTAAGAAAGACTGAAAATGAACCCCAAAACAACAATTTAGTACCACCTACATATATTCTGTTGTCTTAGGTGCTTTCACATTATCAGGGGCTTAAAGAAAAGTAGCTATTTCTTCCAAAAGATGCATGTGAAATTTTAGAATAGAGTATTTGAATTTACTTTCTCAATATGCCTTTTGGCAACAGGAGAATTTTCATTCTCAATTATGTTAATAATAAGACACCAGGCATGAGCTACGGGACTTATATTTCATCTCATTTAAAGCTATGAAGTCCGTATTATACTCCATTTCATAGGTGAGGAAACCAAGATAAAGGAGGCTGTGCAGGTCAAATCACTACATACACAGCCAAGTAATATTCAAGCCTGACTAAAAAGCCCATTTTCTTAGTCACTCTTCTGCAGATTTTAAGACACTACTATTAAGAATAGCAATAATAAAGGAAAAAAATGAATTAGGAATGAAAAAGAATGGTAGGGAGCCATGGTGGCTCAGGCCAGTTGTCCGGGGGCTTGAGGAGGCAAGGCTATGCATTCGAAGCAGGCTGGGCAATATAAGAACCTATCATTCATTTAAAAAAAAAAAAGAATGGTAATACAGAAGGCAGGCTGGGATTATGAAGGTTTTACAACATAGCCTTGAGGGGCATATGAGTTAAGTTCAGTCTTAGGAGCCTCTTTCACATATAAAGAAAGGTAGAGGCTAAGATATGTGAAAGAGCTGAAAACACTAACTTGAGCCTGAGGGTAAAACACGGAGCAATGAACAAATGGTCTTGGGTACTGGGAACCTCCTAAGCTATACTAAATGATTCTAATAAGCATAACTCCAATTGTTTATATATTAGCCATCTGGATTGCAACACACATAATAGCCAGAGAAGAAAGCAAACAATGTGAAATAACAATTCCAAATCATAAAATCATAGACACAGGCAAAATAAATTGTCTTCATTTGCCTGTTTTCTGTAAAAAAACAAAACAAATTTATCTTTTCATTGTGTTTTATTTTTGGAAAACAAAGTATCTTGTTAAAATTAGGGAAGACATAGAACTTTTAAATTTTCTAGCAGGTAAGAGCGGACAAGTACAAATTAAAAGAATAAGATTCATTATGGTTTAAAAATAAATAAAATACATTTATGGGGTTTTTACAAATTAAGAGTACATCATTCATTCCCACGTTTTGATGAATGTAATATGTTACATATTACATGCCCATAAATACACATATAGTAGGGTTTTCACAAGATTCCTTTGGATCTCTTAATATCTAACCCTACTTCTCCACTCAAGTTTTAAGTATGTCAATCCCTAATTCTTCTTGTCACAGTGTCAATGGAGTTACATCACTGAAATCTCTGTCTCAGGCACCATACATCGTAGCTTCAGTCACCCTCAACAAATCTTTCTGTTTTTTTTCATGGCAGGGTTTCATAATATAATTGATACAGCATGGAATCTGGTAATCTATCTCAAGAAATCTTTGCTCTATTGTGATTTAACCTCTCCAAGGCTGTTTATTCAACATCAAAATAGAAGTAATACAATTCCCCATTATTACATTTTCCTATCGTTTTATAATTCTGTTGTTATCTTGCCTCTATGCCTACTTAGATTCTTCAGCAGCATATAAAAAGTACCTGGTTTCATGTGCTCAATAACTGCTAGGTTTTATAAGTTAAAGGAATCCCATATTCATAATAAACACAAGGTATTTGAAATGATAGACCAAATCATCATTAAAGACAAAATTCAGATACACAGAACAGTCAAACCTGAAAAGTAGCATTCGTATGGCACAATGCCTAATAAGCTACTTTATTAAACACTTACTAAGCCAAAAACGTGTAAGAAAAATACCAAAAATAACGTAAGTGCTGTATGAGAAAGGAGGGTGGAGAGCACTGCCACAAAGCCAGAATGCACTCAGGCCTCTAGGAAAGGCAGTGGCCGGTGCTGCCCCCTGGTGGGAAACAGGACACCCAAACTAACTGCTGTTTACTGGGGTCTGGAAATCCCTCTGCGCCCCAACAAAGCGCCTATTTTCCCGCTCTAGAAAAGTGGCCTATCATTTGACTTCCAAAAAGCTATGAGTAAAAGAGCCCAACAGACAAATGGATCTAATGAACGTATACACACTTTAAAAAACAGTCAAGAATAAAGACCAGCCAATATTATTTGGTGTGTTTTTAAAGCAATCATTTGCTTTTTGCTTTTAATGCAAGACAATTCCAGGCTCAGATTTCTTTCTAAGAACAATGTGGAATAATTTTTACTCCATTCTTCTGACAGAAAGTTGGATACAGCTCATTGTGCAAGACTATATACCATCTTGAGCTGGAAAACTGAAGGAAAGTTCAAAGTGAGATCAGAAAATTACAGGTCCTTTATATATGTTCCTACTTCTTATATAGCTGGTATAAACTGATAAATTTCCTTTCTTTTCCTGAGAAACTATTACCTAATTTTTCTAAATATTTAATGGAAAGTCAGAAAAGCAGGACACTGTAATAAGAAACATATCATAAGTCAAAACAGGCATACATTTCCTGTAGGATTATCTGAAAAATCAGGATTTTATATTCCTCCTTGGAGGAACCTAATTTCCAAGTAATAACTCAGAAAACTAACATTTAAATTACTTTGCAAACAACAAGGTGCAGGTTATTTCTTGTAATCATTATACTACCACAACACACTTAACTATGAGAATATATTTTATTTGGACAGGACTAAATTAAGCTGTAAATATAATGAGTACTGAACAAGACATACAGAGATCGTGAAGCTATCATTTCTTCACTAGAAAACAAAATTAAGAAAAAGCTTTAAATGATGTGTGAACGTAATTAGTTTTAAACCTAAATTGGAACTCCATTTAGTCCTTAATTATTAAGTTAATAAAACAGCAGATATTATGCTTCTAAATGCAATTACCTTCTAGAGGTAATAATTAGCAGTGTAAGAGTTAAACTCTAAGAATATGAGAAAAACAAGACCGGTATTCTAAAATGATGTATATTTGATACTTTTAAAGTCCGTGAACTCACAAATTTATATTTGTCATAGTTATGTAAGGCTAGACATCACTCAGCTTCCAAATATTATCACAGAATATTTACTTTAAATTTGTTTTAAATCTGCCATGAACATTTGCCCATAGTCAAAACATGAGTTTCAGCAAATGAGAAAAAATTATTCTGGTGTCCTGAATCACACTTTCTCAGCACATGAGTCACAGAAACCTGGGAAGGCAGTATGCCAACAACTCCAAATTAAATTCATTACTGAATTAAATAAATACAACTATATGAATGTAAAATATTATTTTTCATTTAAGCAAATGCTTTAAACAATACATATCATGTTTTAAAAATAAAGCTTAAAAATATATTAGTATGTACCAATTTTTCAAAAGTATGGATCTATGAAATTAATTATTCACAAAGCAGAGTCCCTAACCTACCTCAAAATTAGCAGGATGCTCCCCTAAATGTTAGAGCTATGCTTATTTTATTTTGCTAAGACCATGCACATGAGATGCACAGAACATACACTCTGATATACGGTCTCTCACTTTTAAAACACAGTTGAACCAATATAATGAAGACAGCAGATGAATAATATAATTTCATCCAGATTTGTATAAGACCTAAAACATTACTGTCACACCTATTTCAACAAAGCTTCTGTGTAAAATCATCTTGACTAAATTAGAATCTAAGATCTCTATTATTTCGCTGAACCATCTTCAATGTCTGCTGACTTTAAAAAAAAAAATCCATCTCTTCCTTAATGCAAATTACTGGCAATTTGGTAAATTTTTTTTCCCTAAGATTTCTTTCTGCCAGTTAAAGAATGGAACTGAATCCTAAATTAGGATTTTTATTTACATTCAGGTTCCATTTTTTAAATGGATGCTTATTTTTTGAAGTTAGAAAGCAATGTTATTTCTGATCGAAATGGGTTTCCTTGGATACAATCTAGCTACCTAAAACAAAGTTGGAGAATGGTATTCACAAATGCATAGAAATGATTCTTGGTTCAAATTCAATAGCTGTGTCAGAATAAAAGCATATGTTAATATAAAATTGTCAAAATCTCAATATATTACCTGTAGAAACTGAAGTAAATTTTAAAATCAGAATTTAACATTAAATCAATAATTTATGTATTACTTTAGAGATTATTATAACAATTACAAGAATATCAATTACTACTATTTTCCCAAAACTATAGCTTTATAAATTCTGCTATTTTAAAACCAGAAATAAGTAACAAGGAAGTGACAACTCATTCCTGTAATTTATAATCTTATATAAAGTCACTTTTTTAAAAGTACACTGTTTATTGTAGTACAGAGATGACACGTAAATATTTTAAAATATTAACTCATTTCAATTTCTATAAAATTTAAATTAGCAATCATAAAGGTAAGAACTAGCACTTCATCTAAATCACTTTGTTTTTCCAGGTAAAATCTTTAAAAGCTTGGTTCTGCTTTCAAACTCTCCCCTGGATACGGTCTTGAACTATTACCCAAAGTTTCCTCACTATATTCACCTGCAGAGTGCTGTGAGAAACACTGGCAAAAACACATTTTCTTCACTACAGCTCTCTGCAGCACATTCTGTTTATTTGCTGCTGTGACTGGCCTCTAAAGATGTTTGAGGCTTTAAAAGTTCAGAGTCTCAAGTTTAAATTCCTTATGAGATACACTATGTGCAAGTTTTGACATTTAAAATGTACCGGGCTACCATGCTTTTGTTAAAACACTTTACATTCAATAAAGAGGAAAAAAGGCAATGCTCTCAAATTTCCACAGACGCTGAAGCTTCTCAAATTTTATAGTTCAAATTCTTCCTATAGAAGAAAGCACTGACGGCGTTTGAAAGTGGAATTTCCTTAGAATGTGGAAACATAATGATAAACATAAGGGACTTGCAGCACTGGTCATCTCATGAACAAATCGCTCTCTGTAAGGTAGGATTTCTGATTTGCTTAGTACCAAGAATGTAAAATACTCCTGAAAAATGACTTTTGATGATCATACAAAGCATTCAATTTTTCTTCTTGTTTGTTTTCTTTCACAAATTCTTGATCTAGCAGTCTAACACCAACAAATGGTGTTCTGAAGGCAGAAATCAATCTTGGCTAAAGCTACCAGGCAATTCCTTTGTCTCATGAAAGAGAAAATATATTCTTTTAGAACTTGGAAGATTGGAGTGATATTAAAATTAAGATTTCTACAAGGACTTGTCACTGTCCCAGTTTTGCAACCTGTTTTTAAGTTTGAAGACTAATTACAAAATGAAACTACTAGAATAGAGTGATTTCTCCCTATTAGATGGCACCATCTTTCTAAAAAGTTTGAGAAGCTAGTTTTTGAAAGGATTAAATGAGGCTAAATAAAAAGTACATATAGATATAAAATGACTGAAATATGTGCTATTTTACAAATTAAAATCTTTCGATAAAAGTTTTATTTTACTGCTTTTTCCCTTCTCTTTAAATATGCTAAATTTCTTTTAGTGTATGTTTAAAAGAATGCAAAAGAACTTGCTAAACTTAAAAAAAGACCAGAAAAAGGGGAGAGGGATCTATTTTTATCTACACAATGCCAAAAGAGATGTACCAATGTTTTTACTAAAATTAAACTTTTTTTCTTACAGTTAATCTTAGGTGCCATAGCAACACAGCCTTGAAAGCTTGGTTTTGCTCAATGAATAAATCAGACCCAGGCATTTTCAACAGTTTAATTCCAGTCACCAGATCACTGCAGTTTTACTAATAAAGCACAGCAGAAATAAATGTTCTATGTTACCATCAATTATTAGGGAAATGTAATCAGAAATTTGCTAATTGAACCCCATTAGTAAATTTATCTTTGTACTCTCAAAGTTTAATAATTGAATAAATTAACAAAGCAAACAAGTTTCTGGCAGGACTATCTGACCTAAGTAAGAAAAGGCTGGAAATTGCTCTATTATTTATATGCAGATGATTTTTGCTAGCATGATGAGTTCAAACTATTCATTAAAACAAATCTAGCAATTGTAATTATTGTCTGTACCCAATTAAAATAAAATGCAGAATCCAAAATATAGTTTTCTACTGTATTTACCCTGTGGTTCTAACTTTAAATTTGGTTACTATTTTATACAAAGAAGCTTTTCAAATTGAATGTCTTAATTTGCATGCACATATTTTCACATTAGGATTTCAAGAATGGGGAGACATTTCACAATTTGGGGGAAAGTATACATGCTGCCTTTTTTACTACCATAATTGGGTAAATAGTATGCTGATAAGATGAACCCAGTTTTATACATATTTTCACGAAGTACATATTACATGCTCAGTATACACAAATTTCTAATAAATCTGATAAAACCATTGATCCATTAATGAAGAGGTAGTTAGTGACTGGAAGCTGCTTCTGGATACTTTTAGGGTTAAATATAAAATAAAAAATTAAAAATGTTCAGAGATATTATTAATAAATTTAGGTAAACTAAATGTATATAGTGCATATAAAATGCTATTAGTCACGTATTTTGTTTAGATGAACCAGAGCATTTACTTAATAATTTTTATCTACTTACTTGGGGCTTACATAAATTCAATCATGTCCCTCAATTAGGAATTAGAGGGTACCAGAAATAACAGGAGTTTGCATATCTGTCGTACACTAAAGATAATGGCTTATATAAGCACTCATTGACAAACAAACAATTCTGTGCATAATCAGCACATCCTATTCTGGCAGAAATCCAGAGAAACAACATGGAGGCATATAGAAAAAAAATATATTTGCCCATATGCCTATCTGTTTTAAAAAAGGAATATGTGCATGTGTACAGAAAAAATAAAACAGATAGTATCCAGACTAATAATCACACAGTTATTATTTAATTATAAATAAATATACAAAGTCTCATTTAATCCTTTCAACAACTTTATATAGTAGTCAAGACAAGTAAGAAACTGAAGCTGGGAGAGGTTAAGTGAGGTGACCAATATCACACAGGTGTACAACATTTGTTGGTATATGCACGAAGTCTCCTGGTTAAAAATTGTGCACTGCAGAAGAATTTAGATTTAAGTTTTCAAAAGAGTCTTGCTTGAATACAAGGGGGATTCTGTACTTTGTGCTATTATCATACCTATGAAAAAGAAACTAGCAGAATTATCTGCTTGTTTATGTCAAGTCCAATCGAGATTTTTAAACATTTATAAAAAGCTTAGCAGTTTAATTCCTTTTTGGGGGACGCAGGGGTCAGTCACTTGTGAATACAGGATCTCTGTAATTAGAGTTATAGTAGATTCTGTACGAATTCGTACTTTTTTGTTTTTTCTTTTTAATACTTGCTGGGAAGATGAGCAAATGAGAGGAAGGATGGACATGGGTGGAACTTTCTGGTTAATTCCTAGTAGTTTGCCTGAGTGCAGGGCATGAGCTGCCACTTGAGTTCTAAAACAGGTTTTGAATTCTGATCTGAACCTGATTCTGACTTGAGATTTTATGGTCAGCCTACGGTAGGATATAAGTTTGAAGGTTTTTTTGTTTGTTTGTTTTTAGTATAAATAGGGTAAAAAAAAAATCATTGTTGTCTCTCATTTATTTCCTTATTTATGGCTAGACAAATTTAGGTAATGAAGTAATTTGATTAAAATGTGACAACTTTTTGACGGATTAGAAAATATTTTAAATAAACCTAGTTTCCAAGTTTTAACCTAGCCTTAACTTAAACTGGAATATAAAATTTAACCTCTCCTCATGGTAAATATTTTATAGCTATTCTCCACAGTTAACTCGCTTCGTAAAACTCTAATACTAAAGAACAAAACTTCAGGAGTATTTAAAGAAATGTCTTTTGAGTATAAAATTAAAATCTTTTTTTTTTTTTTTTGCAATTAAAGCAACACATACCAGAACAAACCACTGCAATTAAATTAACCCTAAAATGTAAATACAAGTGCAGTATATGACCTCACCATCTCTGACTGCACTTTCCAGCTTCAACTAGTGGTTACTGGCACAGCCCTCACAGCTGGCACTGGGGTGTTTATTAAAAAGCTGTGGGCTCTTGTGATAGGTGTAAAGCTAGTTGTACACACATAAGTGCCATGAAGCAGACACGGACACATGCAGATGGATCAGTCCCCGTGCACAGGTCCCAGTTGTCTGAGATAAGCATTTCAGTCATTCCTGTGAAGCATCACTTTCAAAAACTATTTTAAAAATTATGTATGCATATAATACATATGGGTTTATGGTGCATTACAATTTCATTTTCAATTCCTAGTCCCCACAAAATGCACATGCTGACAATTGACAAAACAAATCACCAACCCACATGGATTTTCCTTAGGTTTCTTCGAATGCTAATTATGTAGCAAATCTAATTAAGTTCATGTGAATCAATTCAGCAGTCGGTACTTCGGTTACTTCATAACTGCCAAAAAGGGATAAGAAGTGTCTTTTCTCCCTCCAAAGCAGCCACGCTGTGTGCCAAACTGATAACCATTAAACACAGCTGCAGAGCAAATGTGCAGTATTGGCCCTGTAAATACAGTGTTCACACATCAACCTGATCTGTGAGCGATGTAGCATTCAAAACAACCAACTGCAGGTTTGCTCATGTTACATGAATGTTATATATGAGTGCTGTTTTCACCCAGCACAGCTTGAGCAGATTTTGATGGGCCATGAGAGTTCCTTCCACCTAAGAATATATACTGAAACTCTAAAACCCCCAATAATAATAAATTTATTGGATCAACATCGTGTCGAAGTGGTTTGCTTTTAAGCTCCATAGCTCACATAAATACAAATATAAAGGCCATTTTGTGTGTTTGAGAACACATTTATGGAATGATTAACACAAAAAACTGTTATTAAATGCCATCCCTGAAGAAATATATGCTGTCTTTATTATAAATGTTTTTCGTTTAATTACAGCAGGTAAAAGTGCAAAACAAACCTATAAGCAAATGTTAACTACAAAATTAAACTCTTTATTTCAGAAACTCAATTTCCATGGAAGGAAATCCTTTTCAGAGGGGCTCTCTCATCTGGGTGGGTTGCCGGATGCTTAAGGCCATGACTGCATTCCCTCCAGAGGCTGTTAAATCACTATGGCAACTAACTTTTCCCTATCAATCAGCAAGAGCTACAAACGCTAATATTCTGAAAAGGCCACTTTGTTTTCTACGGCAGTAACAATACAACCTAGTTTCAAGATAGAATATACCTCTTTCTGAGCAAAACAACTATTTTTGCTGATAATTACTACAATTCAGCTTTTCAAATAAATGCAAAAATGGTAAAATCAGCCACTGTACTCCAGTTTCAAAACAAGGTAAAATTTGTGACATAGTAATCTAAGGATGTTACAGCTAAAGTGGGTTGCATGTGTATGTCTCGGCAGAAAAAAAAAATGGGTATTTCAGGACCAAATAGCACATCAGAAGGAAAACAAGAAAACAACACATGCTTCCATGTAGCTCTTGGAGTTTCTTAAAAGAAGCACACATTTCAACAGTTATATTTCATACCTGTAGTTGTTTCTAGATATCTAATTATTACTGTGTAGGGTAATAAATACATTGACATTTTTCAAATTAAATACATATCCTTCCTATTTAGGGAGGTATTTGCCAGCTTTGGCTTCACTGGCTTGAGTATCAACAGCTACATCTCTTAAATGGTGTCTCATTTTAGGTATGCAAAAACATCGCCGAGTACCATATACACAGATTACAAGCCCAGATGAGGTACAATGCCTGACATGGAGCAGGCATCAGTAAATATTTCTGAATGCATAAATACAGATGAAACAAACAATTCCAGTTTGTATTTCTATTGTGTTTCATCCTGGGGTATTAATGAGCTTAGTCACCAATGAGCCTAAATATATATATGTATATCAGCAAGACAGGAAGTATGGTGTGGACACTTACTTCTTATTAATTCCTGAACCTCAACTCATCCACTAGATGCCACACTGGTGCCATTTTGATCATGTCCCTTTCCTAGATAAAAGGTTTTCCTAGTTCCCCAAAGCTTATGCTTTATTCCTATTTCCCTCATAAAGCCCAGTAAAGACATGCACATGCCTCCCTTCATTCCAAAGCTTTTTTTTTTTTAATAAGATCACCTTTACATAAGCCTCTCTCTTCTCAAACCCGTTTTCCTACATCCTGCTATCTTCACATATTCCACTTTTCAAATTCAGCTCAAATGCCCCTCTCCAGGAGCCTTTAGGATGTTGGTACTAATCTTTTTAAAAATGCATTCATGTTTCAATTACTTATTAATATTTGAGTGTCTACTATGTCGCTATTCTCATAGAGTTGTATGTTTTAGTTGGGCGGGTGTAGGAGGTTGAGGAGTGCTAAAAAGGAAGGAAGTAAGGGCACTGTGGTAGAGACTAACAGGGTGAGTTGAATTGTATGCTCAGGAAAGGGCTTTCTAAGGTGGTATCATCTCAGAAGGAGAAACCAGATCTACAAAGAATCCAGGAGAGGCACTCCTGCCAGGTCACACAGCAAGTGCAAAGGTAGGAACACAGAAAGGAGCCTGGTAAAATCCACTTATTGAGAGAAGACCCCTGAAACTGCAGCATTAGCACAGGGAGGTGGGGGGAACACCCAAAGGGCGACAATGGAGCAGTGGGAAGAAGAGGACAACCAGATGCAACCAGAGGTCTGATGGCCAGTGGGCCAGCCCTGGCAGGAAGTCAGTGACAGATAGTCTTGATACTTTCCAAGAGCAGCTAGGGAGCATTACGAGACTCTCCAGGTAACCTCTCAGGGTTCATTTATAGGATACCCAGAAATATCATTAGATGTGAATAATATTTTTGCAGGGTAATCTAAGTTAGACGCAATACAGTGAGTAGTAAATCAAACACAAAATCAGTATGAGCAGATCTTATGTTTTGTAATTTAAGGAAAATTATTTCATTCAGTAAAAAACTTTTTAAGGAGCAATACTAAAATGCCCATTCCTGAGAAACTTAGAAAAATTAAAATAGGGGATTTTAGAATTGAAAGTACTTCACTGTAGTTTGTATCTTGGCTACTATTCAAATACTTTTTCTCTTCTAGTAATCTAATATATTTATTACCATATCTAATGCCTTTAAGATATCAATTTCTCATTTACTCACACTACTGGTTTCCACTCCCTATTTCTTATCTCTTTCAGTATTTTTTAAACGATTATGTATTGCAAAGAAAAAAGCTCAAAATTGAGTAACCTAGCAACGTGTACAAAGATCAGATTTTTATAAATGTTGTCTATTGTTCCTTTGGCAAGGATTAGGAATCTACCAGGAAGAGAAATCGATTTTCATTTGTTTTATCTAGGGGCAGTAAAGAAAAACCTTTTCCCTCACTGACATTCTCTCCGTGTTTCCAGTCACCAAGGCTGATTGAAATATAGCAAATTCTGAGCTACTATCATAATAATTTTGCTACCTAGCAACTAATTGCAAGTTAGTCTAAAAATGAAGGCAAAATAAAATTAGAAAATTTCTGCATACCCAATTATACAAAGTTCAGGAGGGTATATTTGTTTTCCCTTAAATTCTGATTAATGCAATTTCTGATTGTCTGAAAATTTTATTATGTCGCCTCTAGATATGCACTGATCTCTTAGAAAGCATAAGTTAATTCTAGTCAGCTATCCTTTTATGTTGTAAAAAATGTTCCCTTTGGGAAAAACTAAAGAATGACAAAACATCTCAACTTCTTTGAATTGAGGGCTAATACCATACTAGAAAAAAGACGAGAGTCCTGAATCTGTTATCAACTAGGTAAGTGACAAGACAGCACGGCTCTCCCTTTTCCACTCAAACGGCCACACTGCCAGTGTACACCGATCAGCATGGTAATATAGAAAATCAAACTCCAGTAGCTGAAAGAGTAAATGCCCTTCCTGAATCCTTTTAATAGAAGATATCCTAGCATACAATGTCTGGCACACAGCAAGCATTCAACAAATCAAGGTTTACCTGAAAAGTAGAATTTTCCCTTATCTGAATATCTCTCAAGCTGGGAGAATGAGAAGGGCTTGAAAGTCTTTAGCCCCTCAACACTGGTAACAGAAGCAGAGTTTGAACAAAAAGAACTTCAGTCCTTAGTTCTTGACAAAGCTCAATTCAAATGGTTGTCAGGTGACCATTTTAACACTAAAATGGCAGAGAAAAAGAAAAGGACATATGGGTGAGATGATCACAGAGCAAAAATGGAAGGCAGGCAGGAAGGCAGGGAGGCAGGGAGGCAGGGAGGGGAAAGGAAGACAATAAGAAACTCCAAGAACCTTATGAAGTCATGAAATGGCTTTTTTTTTTTTAGAGATATTATTCTGAATAAATGCTGAAGGGTGCTATCTTCATAGTAGTGAGATCACAAAATACATAAAAGCTGGTATAATCTTACCACTATAAACCAAAATGGGTGGGGAAAGACATCCTCAAAGAGAAGTGTGAGAATTCCTCAAATATGAGGTAAAGAGAGGGTAGAGAAAATACTATTTATTTTGTAATAAAAACCTAAAAAGTTTGACAAAATCTTTCAAGGTGAAACTCAAAAAATTGTAAGTTTCCTTACAATTCTTCAAAGATTGTGAGACCTTCCCAGCCCTGTGGGACTGTGAGTCAATTAAACCTCTTTCCTTTATAAATTACCTAGTCGGAGGTATGTTGTTACAGCAGTGTGAGAACGAACGAATACAGTCCCCAACTTAAGAAACATTCAACTTAAAATTTTTTTAATTTGACAATGGTGCAAAAGCAAAATGTATTCAGTAGACACTGTACTCATACAACTATTTCGTTTTTCACTTCCAGTATTCAATAAATTACATGAAATATTCAACACTTCATTATAAAACAGGCTTTGTGTTAGACATTTTTGCCCAATTGTAGGCTAATGAGCACGTTTAAGGTATGCAAGGCTAAGTTACAGGTTAGGTGTATTAAACATATTTTCAATCTACGATACTTTCAACTTATAACGGGTCTACTGGGAGATCACCCTATCATAAACTGGGGAGCTTATTTTTGCAATTTCTGTTTCTGCAATTTCTGAAGGCTTATACTTACGTCAAACTTTTAAAAGGTTTTTTTAAAACATAGGCACAGGTTAAAAAGAATACGTTGGCTAATCTGAATCTTTCCATAACAAAGAAGTCATAAATATGAGAAGGTAGAAAGGCTGGAAATTGGAGTCAAGTAATAAATAAGGCTCTCATGCAGTCTGTCAGTCAGCATCTATGTGACTCTGGGCAGGTTACTTACTCTTTTTTTTTTTTTTTTTTTTTTTTTTCATCTAAGACTGAGTCTCGCTCTGTTGGGAGGCTGGAGTACAGTGGTACGATCTCAGCTCACTGTAACCTCTGCCTCCTAGGATGAAGAGATTCTCTGGGATTACAGACATAAGCCACAATGCTCAGCTAACTTTTGTATTTTTAGTAGAGATAGGGTTTGACCATGTTGCCCAGGGTGGTCTTGAATTAGTCAAGTGATCCACCCACCTTGGCCTTCCAAAGTGCTGGGATTACAGGCATGAGCCACTGCGCCTGGCCAAGTCACTTACTCTTCTGAGTCTCAGTTTTTCTCTTTTGTAGAAATGGTAGGCCTGTCCTATGAGTTTCTAAAAATTAGATGTGTTAATTTTAGTGAAATCCAGCACATGTTTGGCACACAGTGGATACTGAAAGAGAAAACAGTTTTCTTGCTTCTATAACCTATACTACACTATGGTGAAACAAAGTTACAGACAGACAGAAAACAGAAGTTCATAGGCCAACAATAAAGGTCTCAAATGCCAAATCTAACTGATGCTTCAGCCTCAAGGACTACAGAGAAGATCTCCAAGAATCAGGACTTCTTTCATTTGTCAAACAGTAGCATTCAGGCTCTGCTATAGTAACCTTATGTCAGAGACTCTTTCCTGAAACATTTATTCCCACATCTTTAAAAGTAACTTTTATTTTGAGGTATTTTTAAATTTAGATAAAAACTGTGAAAATAGTACATAGCTTTCCCATATAGCCTACAATCAGTTTCCACTACTGTTAATATTATTAACATCTTACATTAGTATATTTGTCACAATTAATGAACCAGTATTGACACATTAACTAAAGCCCAACCCGTATTCAGATTTGCCCTAATGTCCTTTTTCCATCCTGGGATCCCATCCAGAATCCAAATTACATTCAGTCTTCTTGTTTCCTTAGGATCCCTTGGCTGTGACAGTTTCTCAGACTTTCGTCGTTTTTTGATGACTTGGACAGTTTTGAGGAGTACTGGGCATGTATTCTGTAGAATATCCCTCAACTGAAATTTGTCTGATGTTTCTCTCATGATTGAACCGGAGTTATAAGACTTTTGCTCATGTATTTTTAATCTCAAACATTAATCCCAAATTAAACAGAAGTAATTGAAGTTTGACAATTTAAACTTCCAAAACTAGCAAGAGGTTTTCTGCTAACTGTCTAGTTGAGAGACTGCTTTGAGATACCAAACCATTTCTTAAGAATGTGATCACTACCATCAAATGAATTAACTCAAACATGTGTCAATTACATTGTACACAAAACAGTCCTAAAATCAATAGTTATAACTTTCTCTTAAATAGTTTTTAGATTGCTACCTATTTTCTAATATTTCAACTGCTAATTTCATTTTGCAGGAGGCTTTGACAGTCATTTGAAACTCTAACTGGCATTTGTTCTGTTTTCAGACATAGTTTGCAGGGTCTTAAATGACATACTTAGCAATCACTTTTTCCTATAAAATAGTAACCAGAAACGGTAAAGCCAGAGATTTGCCTAATAATCTCCAGAAATGTAATTACAGAAGTCCTATATTCTGCCACAATAGCAACATTGTATAGCAATGAGTTTTCAAAAAAGGATCAGTAAGACCTCCTACAGATTGCTATATTCCACAGTGTTTAAGTCAATAAACAGTGTTTGATCTAGTAAGTTATTTGATATTTATTATATTCTAAAATATCAGTTTTTTTCTCTGAAATATTTGATGCTCTGAAAAATATCAGTACTATATAGTATTTTCTATATGTTATTCAAAACTGTCCCCATACAAAAACATTCATAATTTGCACATGTAAAATAATTCATTACATTGAATCATTGTGACTTTTAAATATATAGTGGGTAGTATTAGCTGTCTACCAGCATCCATTCCCATCTTCCCATGTACTTTCTTGATTGGCTTAGCAAATGAGCATATTCCATTCCCCAGCCTCAGTTACCAGTTGAGGAAATATGACCTCAATGGTCTAATCAGGGTGAATTTAGAACTCCTGCTTAGAACTGCTGGAGCCATATGGCCACCATAAGGGAAGTCAGCTTTGAGATGCTTTCTCACCTAGTTTAAGAAAGAAAAGGATAAGGTAACCACTAGCAGAGGGGGCAGGATAGCAGCGTGTAGACGGAGGCTGGAGAGAGAAGAGAGAAGGGAGGGAAGTGGAGATGGGAAAGGTTTATCAAAATCAACTAGGAACTTTTGCCAAATGCATGTTCATGTCTAGTCCCTAAATTACTGATACACTGCCCTGAGGGAGTAGCTGATACTCACTGCTATATATGCTAATGAATATATGCTAGAATGTTCTTTCTGATGTGAGTATGCTGTATTTCCTGCTAATTCCTTGAGTTACAGTCCCATCTCTCTTCTGCCTTTCACTACAAAACTTATCAAGTAAGTCGGCATTTCCTATCCTAGTTTCTTCTTTTCCATCTCATTCCTACCTAATTAGGCCCTACAACACTGTCCTATAGTATCTCTCATACTTAGCTGCATACAGAGATCACCTGAAGAGCTTTAAAAACTGATGCCTGAGTCCTACTTACAGAAGATCTGATATAATTATTCTTGGGTATGGTCATGGCATCAGAATTTTTTTAAATATTGGGAAACTGTAATTGATAACTAGGATTGAGAACCAGATCACTGCTGAACAGCTATTATAAATGACCCCTGAATGACCTAATTCAGTGATTTTTTTTCTCAGCTGTCTCTACTCTAAGCTGAAAGGGTGGGGAAAAGTCACCATATATAAAAAATAATTTTGCTTTTCTCATGAATAATTCCATAAGGCTGGAAAAATTGAAAAGGAGAAGCAAAATCAGTGTGAAGAAAAGAGCTCTAGGAAAATGAAAGTGAGTTATGATGGCAAAAGTGTGAGAAGTCTAAGAGAAATACTGGATAAGAAATTATATATTAGGGAAATACTGAAGGGGAAAGAGTTAGAAATCACTGTATAAAAAACAGCCCAGCATACAAATTCCCCTCTACTGTAGAACAGTTTGAATTAGTCCATACGCTAGAATGTAAGCCCACTTACTAAACACTGATTTAGAAAAGCTCTTTAAGGGTGTTTGGTGTCTTAAAATTTATGTATGTTGGGAGGCACTATCTATGTGTTGAAAGAAAATATGAGCTAACCATTTATCACTTTTCTGTGCAGTTATAGAAACAAAACTGACAAGTAAAAAAAAGCAAAATTCAATTTGTATTATGTGCTTATAAACAACAGAATATTCAAAAGGCATTACTAGAAGAAAAAAAAAACGAAGAAAGTGGATTTCTGTAACCAAACACCAATAATATTACTACCAACAGACAGCTAACACCTATGGAGCATATACAAGATGCTGGTATTAAGCATGTGACATTATCTCATGAACTGTCATGAACCTTATGAGAGGGAAGAACCTTCATCATCCCCTTCAGAGGTGAGGAAACTGAGGTTCAGAAAGATAAGTGACTAGTCCAAGTTATGCACTTGGCAGGCGGCAGAACAGTATTTGAAATCAGCTCTGTCCAATTCCACAGCATGAGTTCTTAACCGTTATGCTTATGCTCCACTTTTCTAAACTGCAACTGATTCGTCAAGATTAGTTAAACAGTTTTAAACCCACAGGTACTCTCTGCTTTATTCTAAAAAAAAAAAATCATTAGGAAAATTAACAGAGAACATTTTGAGTATTATAAAATAGCAAGAACAGAATGCAAAAGCTAGTTTAACCTAAGATGTAAAATCCAGTCAGTCACTCTGGGGATTCTCCATAAATGTTTATTGGTGATGATGGGGGAATTAAAATTTTATACTATTCTTGATGCATGCTATTTTTGCAACTTGAAAGTCTTTCTTTTGTGAATATATTTCCCGTTAATTTTGCTCTTCATTTACCCAAAACCATCAGTCACTAAGCCAAATTCTCCTCTAGGTAAAGATGGCTACGGAAATCCCAATTTCTAATAAGTTCACTTTAGAAAACACATGTCTAAGAGAGAATGTGTGATAGGCTGGCTTCCATGGACCTGATGAATGGTACCATTACAATAAAGAAAAGAGCAATGATGGCAGTATTCTGCATAAGTACAGACCTTTTAGTTGTTAAGTAATATACATACAAATGCCTTATACAGTGAAGATCCAAATAGGAGCATCCCTCCTCTTAAGTGAATGCTCCTTGGAGTAAGTACCACATTCTATTAATCATTGCTTCTCTTCTGCTCAGCAAAGGCAGTAGATTCCATGTAAGTATCTTCTGAGCTTATTTAATATTAAACACTACAGTACACATATGAAGCCAGAAAACACATTTGATTTCATGCTGGTATTTTTCCATCAACTGCAGGTGCAATTGTTTACATTTTACAAAATGTAACTGGGAGTAGACAGTAACGGAAAAACAGAAAAGAATCATTTTATGATTTGGTTACTACTGAATATTTTATAGCTCCCAAGGATATTAGACATTAGTTTCCTGTTTCATATAGTTGGGATACACTTAAAACTATTCTTCATTTAAGCGATTTAAAAAATTCCTGTTTTAAACTTTAGGCAAAATTCAATTCTCTGGAAGTTTCTGTGGAGTCACGAAAAATAAGGTATGGGCATGTTAATGAAAAATATAAACAGGTATAGGTTTAAAAGGGCCACTAAGAACAGAACATAGAGCCCTTATTGGCCTCACACATAAAGAATCCAGCACCATCTTGATGACCACAGGATGGCAACTTGTCAATGTGAGTTACATTTCCATGACCATTTCACAGGAAGCATGTTCAGATAATCCACCTGGATGAGGGATAGGACTGCAGAAATGTGGTTTTCCACTACAGGTATTGGGTAGAACTGATGAAAGGTTCTAAATTATGAGTCAGAAGAAATAAGATGTTCTGGTCTCTAGATGCCTTCCCATCCAGATATTTAAGGATGGAAAATGTGTACTACTGACATTCTGCACCCAAAGCAGACATCACTAATTACAGCATCCTTCTCAGCACACATTCTGGAAGCACCTCTCAAGAATGACAAGAGGTGCATGCGGAGAAGATATTGGCCCTAGAGGAACTATAATGTGTAATTTATGATCTCTTAAAAAAATAACACCACTTTCATATTATAAGCTTGTTTAGGTCAGGATAGAATCTACCCTGGGTGTTCTTAGTATTTTTTACTGGCTTTGTACTAATTTCATACTTTTTCAGGGGGTAGGAGGATATCAGAAGTATAGCAAGAAAATATCTCATTGTGAGATTACTGAAGGTTTAATTTAGTCAGTAGTCAAAATAAAAATCTAAGAAGGCATTATGTTTTTATTTATGTTTCAGAAATACGGTCATTTCTGCATACGTGTAAGTGTTATAAGAAAATATTTGCTTTCATTGTGTTGCTTCACCATTGCTACCATAAGCAAATGTTGATAATTTTTATTAGAATAGCATTTACAAAAATCATATCATAATGTAAAACCAACATGACTCTTGCAATTTTATGGCTATGCAAATATTAGGAGAAAAAATTTATCTGTTTTTGTAAAAAAGAACTGATTCTTCTATAGGTCTCCACCCTAGAAATGGTCACTGAATGTGACTCTGGATACTTAAGTAGAGCCTAAAGTTGAGACACTTAGATTTGGGTCTTGTTAGTGAAGAACTAGAAATGAAGTTTTAATAATGTTTTGCAAACTTGGAAAGATAGAAAATAGAAGTAAACATGAAAAATATAACTATCAATATGTATGAAAAAAGAGAAAGGAGATAAAATCCTGTTTACATAACACGAATTCTTAACTTTCATGTCAGAAATGGTCAATCATAAGGTAGAAGAAAGAACACATTTTACAACTGTAATCAGCAGGTAAAAAAAGAAGTTAGCAAAACCTGTTGCTTCTGCGGAACATAAAATTTTTTTAAAAAAAGATATTTGTCTATGGACATTATAAAGGAAGAATCCAGAACTATATAAGAACATATTTGCTACCATTTATGATACTATAATTAATAAAACTAAAATTTTAAAAATGTAAACATATTTAACTCAGTAGGAAAAAGAACTTATAACAGTTTTTAAAAGGCTGAATACATGCTTTCATTTTTATATAACTCAGATTTCCTTTTGCTTATTTGAGACTAAAGAGAAAATACTCAAATTTAGCACATTTTAAATTTAGCAGCCTTTACATTAGGTAACATTTACACAATGTTTCTTATTTCACTGAAGATTTCTAAGCAGATCTAGCATGTGGCTGACAAGCCGATACTAAAAAGAACTGATCTTATGTTTTGTCTATTGATATTTTAAATGAAGCTACTTTGAAGTTCAACTTTAAGATTATAGTTATATACCTTATTCAGAGTGAAAAATTAGTTTCTTTTAGACTTAAAAATACATGCATAATTTACAGAAGAGAGCAATGTGAGATCTTCCTAACATAAATTAAGCATTATAAACGATCTTGTTGGAAACTGACAGCGACTACACCTGAATACACACATTCCTACTCTGGAGGTTGTATACACCTGCCTTCAAAATACAACCACTTTTGCAATACAATCAGAAGGCTATAAGTTTCCTTAGGCATTGGAGGCAACTCCTAAACCATCAGTAAGAGGAAGAAGCTGGCCTGAATTTTAAAATTTGTTTCATATGATGAGTCAGAAAAGTGGTGAATAATTCAACAGAGATTGTAATAATAAATGGTGATGGTGAAACATTACAATAATACTGTTAAATATTTTCTGGGTAGTAGGTCCCATTCTAAAAGCTTAACCTTAATAATTCATTCAGACCTCACAGTTCAGCAAGTTGGGTACTACTAATGGAAAAACTAAGGAATAAAGAGCTAAAAATATTTCTGTAACACCACATAGCTAGTAAAGAGTCAGTCAGTATTCTGATTCCTACTGTTTCCCTCTAAAAACACTGAGAAGAAAAATGCAGATTGTGTAAAATAATTATTTTCCACACAAAAAATTCCACAAGCATAGCTTATTCCATAAGGCCTAAGTGAAAGGAAAAGACTTATCTGGTTAGTAGGGTCATGACATTTGCTGCTCAACCCTAGCTGCTTCTGGACAACTTTCCCTGAATCCTTGAGGGAGATTTAAGGGCTTATCTTTCCTGTGCTCCCATTATAACAGACAGTAACACACATATATAAATATATACATATGTCAACTCTTGGTATCTGTAAAGAATTGGTTTGAGAACCTCCCACAGATACCGAAATCCAAAGATGCTCAAGTCTCTTATACAAAATAGTGGAATATTTGCATAAAATCTATGTATATCCTCCCATATACTTTCAAGTCATCTCTAGATTACTTACAATACATAATATGATGTAAATAGTTGTTACACTGTGTTGACTAGGAAACAATGAAAAGAAAAAAGTCTGTATATCTTCAGTACAGGTGCAATTTTCTTTTCCCAATTTTTTTTTTTTTTTTTAAATAGAGTCTTGCTCTGTCACCCAGTCTGGAGTGCAGTGGTGTAATCTTGGCTCACTGCAACCTCCGCCTCTCAGGTTTAAGCAATTCTCCTGTCTCAGCGTCATGAGTAGCTGGGACTACAGGCACACGCCACCATGCCTGGCTAATTCTGGTATTTTCAGTAGAGATGGGGTTTCACCATTTTGGTCAGACTGGTCTCGAACTCCTGACCTTGTGATCCACCTGCCTTAGCTTCCCAAACTGCTAGGATTACAGGTATGAGCCACCATGCCTCACCCCCAATTTTTTTGATCTGTGGTTGGTTGAACCCACAGATGAAGAACACAGGGATACATACAGAGGACCAACTGTTTATAAAGACATCTGTCCCACATACAGCAATCCTTATATTTCATGTCTTTCTCCCTATTTGGCTATTAATTTCTTGAGGGCAGGAGCCATATCTCTATATCCAATTCTTTCTACATCTGGCACATCTGAATGATTAACTGAATAAATAAATTTCAAATCTTGTTTTAGGAGCTCCAAACTTCTCTTTACAGAGGAAAGCTAAAATAGGAAGAGGGTTAGGAGTAATGAGGTTGTGAATTATTGCCCAAAGACCCAAAACTGCTGGGGCTCCACTGCCATTTCTATAGAGTACAGTGTATATCCTGACACAGAGATGAGGACAGTTAGAAGAAGAACACTGGCAGATTGAGGACCACAGGAGGGAAAGCATCTCAAAACAAGACTGAAGGCTGCTGGAGGAGAGTGGAGGGAGAGACAGCCAAAATCCAGTCTCTTAAACCAATAGAAACAGTCGGCTGAGGAGATCTGGCCTGGAGCCTGAAACACTGGGTTTTATGTTTTTAAAATGACTATATCCTAGGCCCACTGTGGTGAGGTAGAAGAGAAATGGCTAGGCTCCTTCAAGTCACCAGATTAGTGTTGTCTACCAAGGAAAAGAGAAAGGTATTGTGGTAGGCAGAATAATTATCCCAAAATGTCCATGTCCTAATCCTTGAAACTATGAATTTGTTACCTTACATGGCAAAAGGGACTTTGCAGGTGTAATGTCAAACCTTGAGATGGGAATAGTAGCTTGGATTACCCAGGTGGGCCTAAGCTAATCACATGCCCTTAAAATTGGTGAACTTCCCCTAGCTGTGGTCACTGTGCAGATGCTGTGACTATAGAAGAAGGGTCAGAGAGATGCAATTTCTCTGGCTTTGAAGACAGAAGAAGAGGAGCCATGAAACAAAAAATGTTGAGCGGTCTCTAGAAGTTAGATTAGGCTAGGAAACAGTCCCCTAGAGAATTCTCCAGAAAAGAATGCAGCTCTGCTGACACCTTGATTTTAGCCCAGTGAGATGTGTGTTGGACTCCGAACCTACAGAACTGTAAGACATTAAACCTGTGTTGCTTTAAGCCTCTAAGTTTGGGGTATTTTGGTACAGCAGCAATAGAAAACGCAGACATCTTTGAATTTTAGTCAAGTCTGCCCCTTAAGGGTAAAGGAGAGAAACTGCAGAGGCCCTAAGTGTGTGTCAGAAGCACAATCAGAGAGGAAGGCCACATCCAATCCAGACAGCTCAACGAAAGATGAAAGGAATTGGAATACAAATGTTTTAAAGAATTAGAGCAAGCCCAGTGAGAATACTAATTTATAAAAGGTTGACAGGGTAAATCTTATGGAGAAATGCTGCTCTAATTCTAAACCCCACCCTAAGATCATGTTCTGGGAAGCCTGGTTTGAGCCAACTAGTCACATCTAAAAACAATCAGAATAAAAGCCACACTGTTGGGTGCTTCTAAATAGCTTCTGCCCTCCACTGTGATCCAAGGTTAGCATAGTCTATGCATGAAACAATGAGGCAGTCTACAAAGTTCTGTAACAAAACCCATGTTCAGGCTGCAGGGAAATAATAGCTAGCCACTGAGAGATTAAAACAAATGACATCAGTTTCCTCTCATTTCTTCCACTGCTTCTAGGCAAAGAAAACAGCAGTCACAAGACGAAAGTTATCGGTATAAAGCGCTTTAAGAATTCCTTGTGGGAAGTACCTTGATTTCATGATTTTCTCCATTCATTAAGAGTAAGGTTAAATAAAGAATGGATATCAGAAACATATTTGCTAATATTATTACCCACCAAATAGTCATATGATATGAACTTAGTGGCTGTGGGCAGGAAAGTTCTGATGAAAAGGAGTACATTTTATATTCTTATAAAGAACTGAAAGTCAATGCAAAAGGAAAAAAAAGACTTCGAAAAATGAAAAAAAAAGCAGTTTGAGTTTCACTGAGTATTTTTTCTCATGATGATACAGAATTGGAATTACTTTTCATATACAAACAAAATCATTATAATTCAAGGAAATCTAAGACAATCAAGCATAGCTTAAAATCTTAAGATAATTCGACTGTGAATTAAAAAATAACTCATTGAGATTTATAAATGTTTTAACATCTGTTTTATGATCTAACTGTCAAACTAAATTATCCTAAACTTGACACTGTACTACCTAATGAAGCATATCAGTTATTTTCCTGTTTTGGAATCCTAAAGTCACAGCATATGAATGAAACCTTAGAAGTGACCCTAGTCCAACAACTTGCCTGATGGGAGAAAGATCCCTGGCAGATATTTTCATTTTTAAAAAAGGTCTAATTGATACAGCATTTTCCTTTACAGAATCTTTTACAGACTAGTTGATGCTCCAAATTGTGGTATAAACAGGAACAAAAGAGAAGGAATTGGTTATTTTTTCTGTGCTTACTATGTAACAGATATTGTGATAGGTGCTTTACATATTTTTCCATAATTTACTCTTTACATCATCCCAGTGAACTACTAACAAACTAATTTTTTAGACGAAGAAAACAGGCCAAGTGTGGTGGCTCACACATGTAGTCCCAGCATTTTGGGAGGTCAAGGTGGAAGGATTCCTTGAGCCCAGGAGTTCAAAGATACAGTGACCTATGGCTGTGTCTGGGCAACATGGCAAGATCCTATCTCTAAAAGTAAGTAAATAATAACTTTAAAAAACAAGGGATCAGGGCCTAGATGGTCAAACAGAAGCAGCTGCTGTGCGTGGCATTCACAGAGAGGAGCAAAAGAGGTGGAGTAAATACAGCATCTTCAACTGAATATCTAGGAACTTGCAGTGGGACTGATCAGAAAAACAGCTCAAACCAGGGAGAATGAAGAAAAGTATGGTGGGGCGATGGCCCAGGGAGTGATATGCAGTCAAGGGAACCCCCAACTCCAGTTAAGGGAAGTGGTGAGTGAATGTGCAACCCTAAGAAACCATAGATCTTTGCAACCCTCCTAAGATCAGGAGATCTCCTCATGAGCCCATGCCAACAGGGCCTTGGGTCCAACACATAGAACTGTGTGGAGTCTCAGCAGAGCAGTTGCTCAGGCACACACAGAGACCCAGAGCTTTATATATTTTGGCCCTAGGAGTCCCGGCAAGGCAGGAGGTCCATATATACCCCTAGGAAGGTGGCTAAATCTAGGGGGATGAGTAGTGTCAGTCTACAGGCCCCATTTCCATGGCACCTCACAAGGTAAGAACCAATGGCTTGGAATTCCAGCCAGCTGGAAACAGGGTGGAACCTGCCTGAGAGAGGATGGAACGCCAGTGGGGAGAGGAGGGCCGCTATCTCTGCCATTTGAACAATTCAGCCATTCCAGCCCACAGGCTTTGGGGAGTACAGATGGTCTAGATGTGGAATGAGTACTGCAGCACAGTATAGCTGCTTTGCCAGAACGTGGCCTGACAGCTTCCTTAAGTAGGAACTCGACCTATTCCTCCTCACTAAGCGGGACCTCCCACCAGCCTATATTCTATGGACAGAGGTCTGATCTCTCCCTAAGACAGAGTGCCTTGTGGGAGGGGCAGGCCACCACCTTGGTTGTTTGAATGACTCAGTGGTTCCAGCCTGTGGGCTTTGGAGAGTCCAAGCTGACCAGGGCATAGGTGGTTCCACAGTATGGCACAGCTGTTTTGTTGAGGCATGACCAGACTGCTTCTTTAAATGAGATCTGGAGCTACAAATCCTCCTCAAGGGTAGATCCTCCCAAATGGGGCCTCCAGTCACCTCTGCCTGTATACTACAGCTGACAAGAGTACTAATTTCTCTCTAAGACAGAATGCATGGTGGATGGAGCAGGCCACCACCTTTGCTGTTTGGGTTTCTCAGCTGGTCCAGCCTGTGGGACTTGGACAGCCCAAATGGATCAGGGACTACAAGGGTCCTCAATAAAGTACAGCTGCTCCACCAAAACACGTCACATTACTCCTTTACGTGGCTCCCTGATCCTGGTTCTCCTGACTGGGGTGAGAGCTCCCAATCAGGGTCTCCAGCCACCTCCTACAGGTATATTTGGTCGCCACCCTCACCCCAAAGAATGGAGTGTCCGGAGGAAGAGGAAACACAGTTTTCCTTACCTACCCTTGAATTTTTGAACTTCATTCTCCCTGGGTTGAGCTGTTTTCCTGATCAGTCCCACTGCAAGTACCTGGATATTCAGTTGAAGATGCTATATTTACCCCACCCCTTTTGCTCCTCTCTGTGAATGCCACGCACAGCAGCTGCTTCTGTTTGACCATCTAGGCCCTGATCCCTTTCTTAGGGTTGCACACTTGGATCCTTCACTGTTAATACCTCCAGGTACTGGAAGAACAAAGGCAACTAGGGTATAGAACAGACCTCCAACAAACCACAGTGGCCCTTTGGAAGAGAGGCCAGACTGTTAAAAGAAAAATCAACAACAACAACAACAAACAAAAACAAAAAAAACTCCCATCCAACATCAGCGACCTCAAAAATTCAAGGGTAGGTAAGAGATGAGAAAGCATCAAAACAAAACTGATGAAAACTCAAAAAGCCAGAATGCCTCCTTTTTCCAAATGACCACAACACCTCTCCAGGAAGGGTTCAGAATGAGGCTGAGGCTGAGGTGCCAAAATGACAGAAGTAGCCTTCAGAAGGTGAATAAAAACGAATGTCATTAAGCTAAAGGAGCACATTAAAACTCAATAAAAAGAAGCTACAAATCATGATAAAACAATGCAGTAGCTGACAGCCAAAATAGACAGTATGGAGAGGAACATAACCAACCTATAAAGCTGAAAAATGCACTGCAAGAACTTCACAGTGCAATCCAAAGTATTACTAGCAGAACAAACCAAGCAAAGGCAAGAATCTTCCTAAAATCAGACAGGCAGAAAAGAACAACAAAAAAGAATAAAAAGGAAGGAATGAAACCTCTAAGATACATGGAAGTATGTAAAGAGACAATCTGTGACTGACTGGGGTACCTGAAAGAGACAGACAGAATGGAACCAATGTAAAAAGAACATATTTCAGGATATCATCCACGAGAACTTCCCCAACCTAGCTAGACAGGCCAACATTCAAATCCAGGAAATGCAGACAACCCAGTAAGATACTCCAAAAGAAGATCATCCTTGAGACACATAATCATCAGATTCTCCAAGGTAGAAATTTAAAATAAAAAAAAAGTTATGGGAAGTTAGAGAGAAAGGCTAGGTCCATCAGACTAAAAGTGGACCTCTCAGCAGAAACCCTGTCAGCCAGAAGAAACTGGAAGCCAATACTCAACATTATTTAAAAAAAAAAAAAAAAATTGCCGGGCGCGGTGGCTCAAGCCTGTAATCCCAGCACTTTGGGAGGCCGAGGCGCGTAGATCATGAGGTCGAGAGATCGAGACCATCCTGGTTAACATGGTGAAACCCCATCTCTACTAAAAATAAAAAAAAATTAGCTAGGCATGGTGGCGCGCGCCTGTAATCCCAGCTACTCAGGAGGCTGAGGAAGGAGAATTGCCTGAACCCAGGAGGCAGAGGTTGTGGTGAGCCGAGATCGCGCCATTGCACTCCAGCCTGGGTAACAAGAGCGAAACTCCATCTCAAAAAAAAAAAAAAATTTCCAATCCAGAATTTCGTATCTGGCCAAAGTAAGCTTCATAAGCAAAGGAGAAATAAGATCCTTTTCAGACAAGCAAATGCTGAGACAAATTGCCACCACCAGACCTGCCTTACAAGAGCTGAAGGAAGCACTACATATGGAAAGGAAAAACCATTACCAGCCACTAGAAAAACATACTGAAGTACACAGACAAGTGACACTATGAAGCAATCACTTAAACAAGTCTGTGAAATAACCAGCCGTCATCATGACTACAGGATCAAATCAACATATATCATTACTAACTTTAAATGTAAATGGACTAAATGCCCCAATTTAAAAACACAGACTGACAAGTTGGATAAAGAGCCAAAACTCATGGTATGCTGTCATCAAGAGAGCCATCTAACATGAAATGACACATATAAGCTCAAAATAGAGGGAGGAAAATTGACCAAGCGAATGGAAAACAGAAAAAAGCAGGGGCTAGTGTCCTAGTTTCTGACAAAACAGACTTTAAACCAATAACAACAACAACAACAAAAGACAAAGAAGGGCATTACATAATGGTAAAGTGTTCAATTCAACAAGAAGAGCTAACTACCATATATAGGCACCCAAAACAGAAGCACCCATGTAGAGACTTAAGTTTTAATTTACAGAAAATTTAACAGAGGCTCTTTCATGGAGGATATGTTGAAAAAATGTAATAGAAAATAATTAGCACTGTGAAGCACAGAATATTGATGGGGGCAGGTGGATTTAATATTGGATACAGTTCAATTTTAGAATATGGAAGAAAGAATACAAACAATTTACTAAATTCCCATTAAATATCTGCCAATGCACAAGGCTCTTTGCATATGTTAGCTCATGGAAACCCTATATGTTACTATAATCATCCTTACCTTACAAATAAGGAAATAAGAAAACACAGCTATCAAGTAGTAGGTTCCAACTGTAGTCTGTATGATTAAATAAAGCTGTTTCTCCAGGGCCATTATGCCTCTTGGGAAAGAAAAGCTGGTGGTAAAGACAAGCTGAAGGACTAGGGAGCAAGTCTCAGGCTTAGCTATTAGTTACGTAACTTAAATGATGAGAGAGGCTTGAGGACCCTGGTTCTACTTCAAGTGTAAAGGAAAGGATTCAGGAAAAGATCTCGGATATGCTGGAGGTTGGTCCAATGAATACTTCTGGAAACTGACTCTGACCTCACCATAACCATCATCTAGGACTGTTATAGTTTACATGTGCCAGTCACTTACTCTCAATTACCAGGTACTCTCATAGCCAGTCTCCAGAAGAGGAGCCTCCAAGAAGCATCAAGCCAACTTCCACAAGAAAGCTGGGGTCAGGATAAAAGAAATGAAAGTACTCAAGTCTGCTATCAATCTGCAGCTGTAAGATTGTATGAAAAAATGAAGAGCTATACCTTCATGTCAGAGTATGCTGTATCTTCACCTGATTTATCTGTTTCCATAATTTTGTGTATCATTTTCCATTAAGGAAATGAAACTATTGATCTGATCTGTTGGTGTCTTTCTATCAACACACACTGTTGCAACACCTTGCAAAGTTTTTTAATAATCTGATTTCTGTGAATGGCTGGCTTATATGTTTATGTTATGTTATGTATTCATCAATCTCAGAGAAAATCCTATATTCTTTGGTCTTCTGGACTGATTTGCTTAGGTTCACTCAGCAGCCTTTTTTGTAATGTTTAGACTGTACTATTTACATATCCCCATTGTAGTGGATCTCAGTAATTCTTCTTCATTGAAAAATGTCTCCCTAATAAACTGATACTTATTTGATCTCCTAGTCATGTTAAACCCCAGCCTACACCAGGTGTTCAGTATGCATGTGTTAAATACATATGTTATTGTCTTTATCACTTAAGGCAGGCGTCCCCAAACTTTTTACACAGGGGGCCGGTTCACTGTCCCTCAGACCCTTGGAGGGCCGCCACATACAGTGCTCCTCTCACTGACCACCAATGAAAGAGGTGCCCCTTCCTGAAGTGCGGCGGGTGGCCGGATAAATGGCCTCAGGGGGCCTCATGTGGCCCATGGGCCACAGTTTGGGGACACCTGACTTAAGGTATGTACTGTTTGAATACATTTTAACATTAAATTAAACTTAATGGAAAGTGTTGTCAAAGAGTAACACAAGCGTGAAAGCATTTTGATAAAAAGAATAAAGGTATAAAGACAATGAAAACAATAGCAAATACTTGCTGAGCACTGTGTGCCAGGTGATGTTCCAGTTTTACATGGCATTAATCCACTTAATTTTCACGATGGCCATACACAAGAAATACTGTTATTTTTTCCATTTTCTAGATAAGAAAACTGAAGCAGAGAAAGATTAACCATCCAGGATCATACAGCAAATAAGAAGTAGAGCTGGGATTTGAATTCAGGCAGGCTGGCTCTAGAGTAACTGCTGAACCACTGTCAGTCAAAGTCCTCCCTGTATTAGACATTATTATATTCCTTTTCATTTCATGCCCAAGAGCAGTTCAGTATGACAGGAGGAACAGCCTAGGAGGACAAGTCAAGTTAAATCAACTTCACCTGGTCCCATGGTAGGTGAGAGGCAGAACAGGTGTCATCAGTGCTGTGTGTCTTGGGGTCTTATAAGGGACAGACACAAGTTATGCCCACATCATCTACATGTGGGTGGCTCCTTTGCTTCAATATGTAATAGAAATCATCCCTCACTCGGTTCTTCATCTTTGGAGTATCTTGGCTATTTTGGGCTCTTACTCTTCTACAATGTTTTAGAATCAACTTGTCACATTTCAAAAAAAAAAAAAAAAAAAAAGAGCTTGGTTTTGTTAAAAATTGGACAGACCCTAGAGAGCTATTAAATAACAACTTAAATTGCAGCACATTTCTCTATGAAACAGTCTTTTATTTATTTTTTTTATTATTATTATTATTTTTTTTTTTTTGAGACGGAGTTTCGCCCTTGTTACTCAGGCTGGAGTGCAATGGCGCGATCTCGGCTCACTGCAACCTCCGCCTCCTGGGCTCAGGCAATTCTCCTGCCTCAGCCTCCTGAGTAGCTGGGATTACAGGCACGTGCCACCATGCCCAGCTAATTTTTTGCACTTTTAGTAGAGACGGGGTTTCACCATGTTGACCAGGATGGTCTCGATCTCTCGACCTCGTGATCCACCCGCCTCGGCCTCCCAAAGTGCTGGGATTACAGGCTTGAGCCACCGCGCCCGGCGCGAAACAGTCTTTTAAAAAAATAATTTAAAATTGTGTTTTAAATTATTTTGTCATAATTTTTCAAAAAAAACCCCACTTGATTTTCTTAGAAATTGGACTGACTCTAAAAATCCATTAAGTAACAACTTTTATTGCAATTAATCTATCTGTGAACATAGTCTTTTGTTTTTTTTAAAAAAAACATTAAAATTTTTTTAAATTATTTTAAGTCATAATTTTTCCATAAAGGTCTCAAATAATTTTTAAAAGATTGTCTCTAGATACCTATAGTCACTACCATAGATACCAATGTTTTTAAAGGTTTTTGTTTTCAATTTGTATTTGATAGTTATCTATAGCAACATTGTTAAATTCCAATTAATTCTAATAAGCAATATATATGGACTAAATTAGATTTTTTATGTAGAAAATCACATTCTGTCAATGAATGGCATTTTTTTTTTTCTTCTGTCTTAGGACATCTAGTACAACAATAAATATAATTGGTTGCAGTGGGTTTCCTGGTTTCTGATATTAAAGTTAATGCTTCCAATATTTTACGATTAAATATAGTGTTTGTTATAGGTTTTTGGTAAATAATCTTTAACAGGTAAAGGAAGTTTCTAATTCTTCTTTTAACTATAAGCTGGTACTTAACGTTACTGAATGCTCTTTCTGCACGCACTGAAATGATTATGTAGTTTTTTTTTTAGTCAATTAATGTAATAAGTTATATTAATAGATTGTCTAATGTTAGGTCAATCTGCTATTCCTGGAATAAACCCAACCAGGCCTTGAAAACTTCTGGATTCAGTTTGCTATAAAAACTTTGCACTTATGTTTTTGAGTAAGACTGATTTACAGTTTTGTGTTCTTTAATTCTCCTTGTCTGTTTTGAAGTTATACAAAATTTATAAAATGAGATGGGCTAGGTTTTCTCATCAATCTTCTAGAACAGTGTATATAAAACATTGAGTGCCTATAACACCAATAAAATCAATTGAACCTAGTGCTATTTGTAAGGGAAAATAAGTTAATGGTTCAGTTGCTTTCATTCGATAAGAAGGTTTGAGTTTTCTTTTTCTTCTTGAGTCACCTAATAATTTTCACTTTTCTAGGAAAGTCAGGAGTTTTAGGAAACATTAGAGAATAAAAATGTATTACAAATTTAACCAGATCCAAAAATTCAAAATCCAAAATGTAGCAATGGCAAAAGGTATTAACCAATCTCTACGCCACCCCAATTCTGCCTAGGTAACAATGACCCATATCTGCTAAAAGCCTTCTACAAGTGAAGAATCCTACAACTGAAGAATGTACAAAAATATCACAGTATTGCTTACATGTCTCATTTCTTACAATGTGTTCAAATTTTCACAAGCATAACATATTTGATTTTATCAGTATGTAACTACTTCTGCATTAATCATTAACCATAGACTTATCTTCAGTAAATTATAGACTATTTCCCAAATCTTCTTTCTGTCTAATATTCCTTTGTTCACATAAATTCACATAAAACAATCTTTAGTTTTGTTCTATGTCTTACTTTTTTCCCATTAAATTACTAATAACTTAAAGGAGTATGTTGACCAAATTTCCTAAAGCTATGACACTAAGTTAATTCATGCCTCACTCTGAATTGAAATTAAGCATTTGGCGTCCATCTGTGTCAAGAAGAAATAGATAATAAATGTGTGTGAAATTAAAAATAAGTAAAGTGTGTGTGTGTGTGTGATCTGCTTCAGCAACTCATCATTTCTTCCTTTAAATTTCTGAAAAGAGAGGTAGGGCACAGCAAATAGACCTAAGGAACTTGAGTTAAAAATTTTAAAAGCGTCATTTTATGATATCTCTAATTAACTCCCTCTCCTTTGAAAGAATGAAGACCACTAGAGAAGTGGTCTGTTACTTTAAATGAGCCATTTAGAATCTTGGAAGAAGAAAATGATGGCTTGCTATGTTGTCTAAAATACAATAAAAGATTTAGAATACAAAACTTTTATTTTCTAAAAGCCAGTCCTAAGAAGTATTTGAATTAACCCTTTCACACAAGAACTATCTTTTAAAGAATTGGCATCTGCTCATCTTTAAAGCCAAGATAAATTCAGTGATCACACTGTACTCCCAACCTTCTACGAGCAACTTAATAATCAACCTCACAACCAAAGGAAATTTTAATGTCAACTACCAAGCCCCCAGAATTATATTTAAATGGCCTACAAAATAATTATTCTTAAAGGCATATAGGAGAAACAGTAAATGTTTAGGAACTGATACATAAACACTGAGAGAGAGGGAGAGGTAAGAGGTGAGAGGTGAGAGGTGAGAGGGGAGAGGGCAGAGGGGAGAGGGGAGAGGGGGGAGAGGGAGGAGGGGGGGAGTGGGGAGAGGCGGGAGAGGGGATGGGGAGAGGGAAGAGGGGAGAGAGATCTTTAATTGGGAAGAAGGGAAAATAGTAAAGGAAAAATATGTGACAGTCTCAAAGGCATTCCTAGGTGGCAGTAAACTGCATTCAAGTTTTCCTGGGCTGTTAAGAGGTCATGCCCACTTTTATTACTCTAACATTTTAGAAGTTCTTGCAACCTCCATCATCATGCTTTAGTTTGAAAACAGACTGAGTCAATTTCCATGAATTATCAGCTTATGCAAACAACCTAATTCAAAACCACTATTTCTACACTTTGTTCTCCCACCAAAATAAACACAATTAATAGAAAGTATAAAGACAGTACAATTACAAGAATGTTAGAATAGTAAAAAGTTAAAAATAAAGCTAAGAGTAAAAGAGACATAGGGCAAAGAGTTATAAATTCTTTGCAAGCCTAAAGGGAAATATACTGCTTAAGGATATGACATTATCCTATCCTGAGGGCTTAAAAGTTGAATGCCCTACTAAACAGTAAACAATACCCAAATAATCTAGACTTGCAATTTAACAACCCCAAAATACTGCAATGTCTCCCAAAAAAGTGATAGACAATTTCCCTAAAGGTTTTATAAATATGTAAATTCTGTTCATGCTTAAATAATAATCATTAGTTTAAAACTAGACACATAATATGTCCAGAGCAATCAGTTAGAGACAAAGAACTACTTGGAACACACTACAGTCTTACTCAGTAACCATAAGGTATTAGTTTCAGGACTCCCTGACATAACAAAACCTGCAGATTTTCCAGTTGCTTATATAAAATAATAAAGTATTTGCTTAGAACCTACACACATCTTCCTGTATCTTTTAGATCATTTCTACATTATATATAATACTTAATACAATGTAAATGTTATGTAAATAGTTACACTGTATTTCTGTTATTTTATTGTTGTATTATTTTTTATTGTGTTTTTTTTTCCCAAATATTTTCAATCCATTGTTGGTTGAATCCACAACTGTAGAACTCCCAGATAAAGACTAACTGTTGTCAGCTGCACTTTCCTAATGCTTTCTTAATTTTAACTGAGTACTTTTAACTCAACTGAATAATAAAAATTTTAAAACCATATATTATCCTCCACAGTATACGATGACAATACATTTTATAGGCCTAGTAAATTTTTGTCATGTTTGTTGATAATGTAAAAACAAACATAAAAGAGGCTGTGTAGAATTAACTGGTCATATATGCCCCTACTTCTTTTATATTTAATGTTAATTTTAAAATTACTGCTTTTCATTCTTCCAAAACATAGTAAAATAAAAGTTTTAAAGGATATTAAAAGGTTGAAAACATTCCTTGAGTTACTGTTACTTTTTTTTTTTAAGCAACTAACCTTCACACTCAGAACTGACAACATATAGACATCCCACCTAACAATTAATATCTGTATTGTCTATAAAGAACTATAAACTGTCAGAGTTTCATTGCCAAACATCTCCTCTCAGTAATATGAAAGTTTACTGATATTTAAAAACTTGGAGTGTCTACAACTTTTAAAACATATATAGTATAAAACCTATTTTCTGAAGAAAAAAGTAGCACAAAATGATTTCATAAATGCCTACTTTTTTAAATAAACTGGCAAAAATATTTTTTTATTATACATTAGTTTCTGGGGTACATGTGCAGATCAAGCAGGATTGTTGCATAGGTACATACATGGCAACGTAGTTTCTGCCTCCATCCCCCTCTATATCTGGCATTTCTCCCTATGTTATCCCTCCCCAACCTTCCCACCCACCAGCTGTCCCTCCCCTGGCCACCCCCAACAGACCCCAGTGTGTGATGCTGCCCTCCCTGTGTCCATGTGTTCTCGTTGTGTAACACTCGCCTATGAGTGAGAACATGTGATGTTTGATTTTCTGTTCTTGTGTCAGTCTGTTGAGAATGATGGTTTCCAGATTCAAACATGTCCCTACAAAGGACATAAACTCATCATTTTTATGGCTGCATAGTATTCCATGGTGTATATGTGCCACATTTTCCTTGTCCAATCTATCATCGATGGGCATGTGGGTTGGTTCCAGGTCTTTGCTATTGTAAACAGTGCTACAATGAACATACATGTGCATGTGTCTTTTTACCAGAAGGATTTACAATCCTTTGGGTATATACCCAGTAATGGGATTGCTGGGTCAAATGGAATTTCTATTTCTAGGTCCTTGAGGAAGTGCCACACTGTCTTCCATAATGGTTGAACTAATTTATATTCCCCAAAACAGTGTAAAAGCATTCCTATTTCTCTGCATCCTCTCCAGCATCTGTTGTCTACAGATTTTTTAATGATCACCATTCTAACTGGCGTGAGGTGGTATCTCAATGCGGTTTTGATTTGCATTTCTCTAATACCCGGTGATGATGAGCATTTTTTCATGTTTGTTGGCCTCCTTTATGTCTTCTTTTGTGAAGTGTCTGTTCATATCCTTTGCCCACTTTTGGATGGTTTTGTTTGTCTTTTTCTTGTCAATCTGTTTTAGTTCTTTGTAGATTCTGGATATTAGCCCTTTGTCAGAGGGGTAGATTGCAAAACGTTTTTCCTATTCTCTTGGTTGCTAATTCACTCTAATGATTGCTTCCTTTGCTGTACAGAAGCTCTGGAGTTTAATTAGATCCTATTTGCCTATTTTGGCTTTTGTTGCCAATGCTTTTGGTGTTTTAGTCATGAAGTCCTTGCCTATGCCTAGGTACTGAATGGTTTTACCTAGGTTTTCTTCTAGGGCTTTTATGGTGTTAGGTCTTATGTTTAAGTCTTTAATCCATCTGGAGTTAATTTTAGTGTAAGGTGTCAGGAAGTGGTCCAGTTTCTGCCTTCTGCACATGGCTAGCCAAAATTGATAAAATTTTATGACAGATCAACTGTTAAACAATTTGATAATTTTATAATGCTTGTGAAATTATCATACTGCTTAAACCTGCTTAAACAAATAAAAAGGATTATTCAGCTAGAGCTTATGTAAAGTATTTGTTTTTCTAATAAAACATATTGGTCATATATTAAAATAGACTGAAAAGCCATAGCTAATTCCAGTGTTCCAAACTCTTCATAGAGTATACAATATTTATAGAAAGGTTTAACAGAAAGGTTTTTCAACTTTTAATAGACACACAGTATCTTTTCTCTTAGAGATAGATATTAGAGAAATCCAGCAGTCTGGAATGAGATAGTCAAAGTTCAAATATGCTACTTACTAGCTATGTGATTTTGGTCAAGTTGCTAAACTTCTCTGTATCTCACCTGCTTTATCTGTAAAATGGAGATGAGAGTGGCTCCTATTTTACAGTATTGTTTTTAGTTATAGTTTTAACAGTGTTGAAAATAAAGTAATCCAGGTAAAGAGCTTAGAATACTGTCTGCCATAGAGTACAGGCTTAATAAATGACAGCTCTATGTATTTCATTGTATTTTCACTTCTTATGTTCTCTATTTTCCTTAAACAGAATATTAGCAAATCAATAATAAATGGCTGGAAAATAAAAAGAAAAAATCTTTAGAAAAAATGTATCTCTTTCAAATTAATTGCTTAGTTTGAACTTCAATGGTCCAATATTTTCTACAGAGCGTTTTGATTAGCCCAAAGGTTTTCAAAACTTTAAGGTGTGTAAGATTTTCTTTTTCATCATTGAAAAATGAACATTCTTGAAACACTTTTGTTCAAACAGGCTGTTTCTTGAAGACTCATCTAAATGAAAAATTTTATTATATAACAAAAAAAAAGCAATGACAAAGTGAAGACATAGAGTTAAGGAGTTAAAATGTCTACTTGATAATTTAAAAATTGGTCTATTGCTCTGACTTATTAACAGGTGCCACCTCCTAAACAAGAACACACAAACAAACTGGTGATGAACATCAGGTTACCTTGTTAATAAGGACATTAAAATAAAAGCAAGTTAACATCAATTCACAAGGAAAACTGTATTTAATATAAACAAAAGATGGACAAAAAATCACAGAATAAATAGCTACTCTTCCAAAGGAAGAATGTGGATGTTTGAAGAGTTTCTATTTCCAGCAAATCACACACACACACACACACACATACATATACACACACACACACACACACACACACACACACACACACACGGGTACATGCACACACAGAAACCGAGAAGTGGAAGGATGGGAGAGCATGTGCTCTTATTAAGAAATAGTTGTTTTTTAAAAACAGATTTGGCATAGGCAGACTTGACTTTTTGCAGAGTCTTTCCTCAAGAAAAGTCTTTCTTTTCTAAGCAGGGTTAGAGTTTGTTCTAGGTCTAAGGATACTTTCTGGCTCTGCAGAAGCTTCTGTCCGTCCTTGTGTAGATTCGTGTGGGCATGTTCCCAGGCATGGGACGTAGTTGCAAGGAGATCAGAAGAGATCAAAGCAGATGAGGTGGAAAACTGTGTTGGATGTTCTCTAAGGTTCTGTTTATTTTAAATTCTATATTCTGTGCCATAATTTTTAGTTTCTTGTGTCTATCATCTACTTTTCCCAGACTTATTCAGTTTCAATCTATAACTGAACTTACCTAGTTAAATAAAAAAACTTCCTTTCTCCATATAGCCCGCAGGATTTCTTACTACAGTGGCTCCACCTCGATGCTGGTGGATATTGACATAAGATTATGTAAATCCAACTAACTGAAGCCATATGATACAAGAGAATTGCCCTTTGAGTTCAGCTAAAATGTGAAGACTTCTTTATATGACTTTATTTTACTTCCTACTTTTAATAAAATCAAGTTTTATCAATATTTTTCTCCATGAACACTGGAAATTCTGCTCTTTTTTAAGCATCATTATCCCATTTAAGCTAACACTGACATTTGTGAATCTCAAACACGAATGCTACCTCCACAGATCTGAGTTTTCCAATAAAATTGCTTCATTCCATATGTTCATATTGCAATGTCTGTTTTACAGCATAGCTCATATTTCATTTTATTCCAAAATTTTGTTTCAGCAACTTCATGGAATATTTTCTCTTTTCCCTTTAACAGTGTAATGGAACAAAACAACAAATCTGGAATATAGTTTAAAGCCAAACCAATGTAAAAGTGCAATCAATGATAGAAATAAATGGTTGTTGTGTTTAAGATCTGATCAGCTAGAATACTCAAGTTCCTTTGGTTTGTACTGACATATAACAAATAAGCACTGTGCTAGTTTTATTAGAAAACACTTCTGTCAACTACTTGACAACATAGGTTTTGCCAGAAAAGTCAGCATTTCAAAATCCTGTCCTCTAACATGTCTCATGTTGATTAAATCAGTATTATAAAACTAAACATTTTGCAAAAGCAAAAGGTATGTAATAAGCCTTTTGCAAAATGAAAGGCATCCTCAAAAGATCATTGCAAAAATTTGTAAGAAAAGATCTATAACTTGCTTTAAAAACATAATTTAGTATATATTTCAAGTAGACGTTACTGGTGTATAGAAATGCTACTGATACATCGATTTTGTATCCTGAAACCTTGCTAAAATTGTTTTTCAGTTCTGGTAGGCTTTTGGCAGAGTCAGTAGGGTTTCCTGAGTATGAAATCATATTGTTGGTGAAGAAAGCCAATTTGATTTCTTTTCCCATTTGAATGCCTTTTATTTCTTTCTTTTGCCTGATTGCTCTGGCTAGGACGTCCCATACTATTTTGAATAGGAGCGGTGAGAGTGGGCAACCTTGTCTTGTTCCAGTTCTGAAGTGGAATGGTTCCAGCTTTTCCTCATTCAGTATGATGTTGGCTGTGGGTTTGTCATAGACGGCTTTTATTATTTTGAGGTATGTTCCCTCAATGCCTAGCCTATTCAGGGTTTTTTATCATAAAGAGATGTTGAATGTTATCAAAAGGTTTTTTGGCATCTACTAAGGTAATCATATGTTTTTTGCTTTTACTTCTGCTTATGTTGTGAATCATATTTATTGATTTGCTTATATTGAACCAACCTTGTATCCCAGGAATAAAGCCAACTTGCTCATAGTGTATTGACTTTTTGATGTGCTACTGAATTTGGTTTGCTAGTATTTTGTAGAGGATTTTTGCAGCTATGTTCATTGCCATGAAGTTTTCTTTTGTTGTGTCTCTGTGACAGTTTGGTATCAGGCTGATGCTGTCTTTGCAGAATTAGTTAGGGAAGAGCCCCTTCTTGATTTTTAAGCAGAGTTTCAGTAGGATTGGTAATAGTTCTTTGTATGTCTGATAGTATTTGTGAATCTATCTGGTTCAGGGTGCTTTTTGGTCAGTAGGTTTTTGTTATTACTAATTCAGTTTCCTAACCTGTTATTGGTCTGTTCCAAGTGTTCACTTTCTTCTCGGTTCAATCTTGGGAGGTTTTATGTTTCCAGAGATTCATCAATTTCCTGTAGATTTTCTAGTTTGTGTGCATGGGGTTGTTTATAGTATTCTATAAGTATCTCTGCAGGATCAGTTGTAATGTCCTCTTTGTAATGTACTTATTTGGATCTTCTCTGCTTTTTTTCTTTGTTAATCTAGCTAGTATACTATCAATCTTATTATTTTTTGAAGAGCCACCTCGTGGTTTCATTGATCTTTTGTATGGATTTTTGCATCTCAATTTCATTAAGCTCTCTCATTTTTGTTACTTGTTTTCTTCTGCTAGCTTTAGGGTTATTCTTTGTTTTTGTTTTTCCTAGTTCCTTTAGGTGGAAAGTTAGATTGTTAATTTGAAACCTTTCTAACTTCTTAATGAAAACCATAGGACTTTCCTCTTAATACTGCTTTGGCTGAATCCTAGAGATTTTGGGAAATTGTGTCCCTATTTTCATTAATTTCAGAGAATTTTTTTTTACTTCTGACAATTTCTATGTTCACCCAGGAGTTATTCAGGAGCAAATTGTTTAATTTCCATATATTTGTGTAGTTTTGGTCTTGATATTGATTTCTATTTTTATTGCACTGTGGCCTGAGAGTATGCTTGGTATGATTTCATTTTTTTTTAATTTATTAAGACTTGTTTTATGACTGAGCATGGGTTGTTGCTCTTAGAATCTATATCCCACATGCATATGAAAAGAATGTACATTCTGCAGTAATTGGATGGAGTGTTCTGTAGAACATTAGGTCTATTAGATCCAATTGGTCTATTAAGTCCAATTGGTCACATGTTGAGTTAAAGTCCAGAGTTTATTAGTTTTCTGCCTCAATGATTTTTCTAACACTGTCAGTGGGTTGCTGAAGTCTCCCAGTATTATTGTGTGGTTGTGGAAGTTTTTTCGTAGGCCAAGAAGAAACTGTTTTATGAACCTGGGTGCTTCAATGTTGGGTATATATTTAGGACAGTTAAGGCTTCTTATTGGATTGTACCCCTTATCATTATGTAATGCCCTTCATTGTCCTTCTTTTTATTGGCTTAAAGTCTGTTTTATTGATATAAGAATAGTGGCTCCTGCCCAGATATAGTGGCTCACATCTGTAATCCTAACACTTTGAGAGGCTGAGGCGTGTGAATTGCTTGAGCCCAGGGTTTCAAGATGAGCCTGGGCAACATGGTGAAGCTCTGTCTCTACTCAAAATAACTAAAATTAGCTGGGCACGGTGGCATGGCCTGTGGTCCAGCTATTTGGGAGGCTGAGGTGGGAGGATCACCTGCGGTCTGGAAGTCAAGGATGTATTGGGCTGATATAGTGCCACTACACTCTAATCTAAGCAATGGGAGTATAATCCTATCTCAAAAAAAAAAAAAGACTAGTGGCTCTTGTTCTTTTTTGTTTTCTATTTGCATGATAGGTCTTTCTCCATCCTTTTCTTTGAGTCTCTGGATATGACTGCATGTGATATGGGACTATTGAAGACAACAGATGGTTGGGTTTTGTCTTTATATCAAGCTTGCCATTCTGTGTCATTTAAGTATGGAATTTAGCCCATTTACATTCAAGGTTGGTATAAGTTATTTTAAACCTTTCACCACATTGTTAGCTGTCTGTTATATAAACTTGATTATGTCATTGCTTTTTATTGGCTGTGGGTTATGTACTTACATGTTTTTGTTGTAGAAGGTTTGGTTCTTTTGATTCCATGTTTAGCACTCCTTAAGGAGTCTTACAAGGCTGGTCTAGATGAAACGTATTCCCTCAGCAACTGCTTGTCTGGAGAAGATTTTATTTCTCCTTCACTTACGAAGAAGCTTAGTTTGGCAGGATATGAAATTCTTGGTTGGAATTTCTTTTCTATAAAGTTTACTTTCTTAATAAACTTGCTTTCCCTTTACTCTATGGACTCACCTCAAATTCTTTCTTCCACAAGATCCAAGAACCCTCTTTTGGGATCTGGATTGAGACCCCTTTCCAGTAACATCTTTCTGGTGACCCAGATGGAAAAACATTGAGGAAACTCCCGACCCAACTAACTTCGAGTAAGTGGCGAGGTCTGGTAACATCTTTCTGGCAAAGCACAGAAGGGATCATATTAAGGAGACCCTCTGACCCAAAGGGAAATCAGCTGCACATAGCAACTGGTCGACTTTTGGGTAAGTGGGGTGCACTTACCTGGGTAAAGAATGGGATTGGGTTAAAGACCCAACTTAGGGAAGTTAGAGGCTCTCCTAAGACAGAGTAGGTTAAAGGCCCTTCTTAATAAAAGGCAAGAACACTTGAGCAAACCTGGTTTGAGGCTCAAATTAGGAAGGTTAGAGTCTTTCCTAAAATAAAAAGCTGGAAGCCCCTTTCAGTAAAGTATCTCCCAGCTAAGAATGGGTTTGGCACTATGAGATGTTAACTGCTACTCTCTTTGGATTAATCTGCCTTGCAATCTTTGTTGATGGCTGTGGGTGACAGAATTCAGTGTATACGGGACCAAAGGACATGGGGAGCTTTTTGTCTTCCTAAAAGGGGAAATTTAAGAGCTGACAGGACTACCAGAAAAAATCCTTTCATGACCAACAAACATCAGACTGAACTTTTGATTTAGTGTCAGCTGAAATGGGTAGGTCTTTCTTTGGCCTCACTGAACTCTTCACCTTCCCCACTTCACCACAGGCAATGCTTTTCTCTCTCTCCTTTCCTTTTCCTATCTTTTCTGTTACTTAGGACTTGTAACCATGTGGCAGTACTTTCTCTTGGTCTCTATCATCACAATGGTGGCTTGGCTTAGTGAATGAGTCCTTTCTGATTTGATATGTTTTACCTTTACCATTTGTTAATTCTCCTCCCCTCCAAAAAACTTGAATTTTTTTCATTCTCTGAGCACCTGGGAGGTTATCTTTGGTAAAGTTCAAAAGCCAGAAATATTGGCTGCTTGGTGTGGCTAAAATTGGGTAATAAGAAATTTAAAAGGATGGGGTGTGGTGGCTAATGTCTGTAATCCCAGCATTTTGGGAGGCCAAGGCAGGTGGATCACTTGAGGCCAGGAGTTTGAGACCAGCCTGGCCAACATGGCAAAACCCTGTCTCTACTAAAAATACAAAAACTAGTCAGGCATGGTGGTGCATGCCTGTAATCCCTGCTACTTGAGAGGCTGAGTTATGAGGATCACTTGAACAGAAAAGGCGGAAATGGCATTGAGTAAAGACTCTGTCACTGACTCTGTCAAAAAAAAAAAAAAAAAAAAGGGAAATTTAAAAGGACTTTTTTTTTTTTTTAAAGAGCTTATGGTTAAAAGTCAGCTTAATTAAAAACATATATTCAAGCTCTAACAGCACTGGAAAAGACAAAAGAGGTACCACAGACTGTTTTGGTGGGGGGAGGGGGGTCCTGTTTTTATCATAAAAGCCCAGAAATTAGAAGTAGATAAATCCCTCTCAAAATCTAAGGCTCTGTTCTGTTTCGCACTGCATTTTCTGACATTTCTAACATTGGGGGTATCAGAAATTATTTCGCATTATGATATAGCTTTGGTATGTGACAACTTGGTAGGAAATATACTTTGGGGGCTATCTAATGGCAGTTATGGGAGATACTCAGGTCTGCAAGTTTGGATCAGGGAAACATGTTCTTGGCCATCAAGAAGTTAAGGAAATGTCCCCACTCTCCACTGAGAGATAAGACTCCCATGGGAGATTGGTTAATTCCTTTTTTTTTGAGATCCAGGAAATTAAAAATCTTACAACTACTGGACCTTTTGTCTCTCTACGTATTTGTACGTGGTGTGTATGTGATGTTTATATATGAAAAGTTTTGATTAAAAATAATAAGTGCTTAAATCAGATATTTTGTTAGAAAAGTAAAATATGAATTCCATTTAGTTCACATGACTTTAATGATCTTTGGGAAATGAAGACAGCTTTAAAAATTATTGAAAAAATAAAGAAGTCTTCAAAATTTGGATATTTGATTTAAATTAGGCAGGTCAGATATTAGGTTTTCTAAATGGTTTAGGGTCATAAACTGCTTCTTTGACTTTGGAAAATTGTTCAATTAACCTACATTGGATCATTACATATTAGATAAGACCTGGGACATGTGGAAAGCCATGCCCCCTAGCTATGCTGGAAAGAGTCAGCCCTTATCTGCACTTCTGTTTTCCTAGACTCCACACCTAATTAAACACCTTATCAAGGTTTTCATCAAAAGTAAAACTCACTAAGACTTAACACTGTAACATGTAAATGAGACTACTAAAAACAAGTTTACATGCAAGGTGTGTAAAGAAAGTGACGTGTTTTGTGGTAAAAGATTATACGAAGGCTGGGGAATGTGGATTTTTTTCCCCAAGATTAAAAGGTTAAAGAACAGTTTTAAGTTAGATAAAATAAAGCTGAAGGTTTAAGTAAGTTGTGGAAGGTTTGTGAAAAATTAATTGTAAAAGAGATTCTGTGTGAACATATTGGCTAAAGTTAAAAGGGTATTATTCAGTTTTTCCATAAATTAAGCATTGGAATAAAAGCACAACACATTTTTATTAGCATTGATCTACTCGTTACCAAAAAAATGTAAAGGGTAATAAAAGTTTTATGAGAATATTACCTTATGGTCAAACTAATTAAAGTTAAACAGATTTGTTTATAAGGTTTTATTAAAAATTTGATTTAACAATAATAATTCACTGATATAAGTTAAAATTTGGCTTATTTGGTATATTAAAATCATACAGGAAGTAGTGTTTGTCTTTGGGCTATATTTCTATAAATATACTTCGTATGTGATCCAAACTTATGAGAAACATCTACAATTCTAATATGAATAACTAAATGTTATTAATAATTATAATAGTTACATAAAATCACTGTATGCCACAGAGGTAACCAAATTTCTTTGTCAATTGTGTTTTTGATTGTGGTTTTCCTAAGACATTTTGTCATCCACAGACAATTGTTGTCTTGTTTTAATCCTCTTCAAAAGGTGGTTTATAATCAGCGATAAGTACATTTTGACAGCTGTACTTAAATGCAAGTTTCTGATAACTTTGGTCATTGTAACAATAGAATAGAGGGGAATAAAAAACTTTCAGGACTCTCATAGGAAGCTGAAATGTTCATAAATATCAGAACAGGAGTTAACTACATGAACTGAACTAATAGAACACTAAAGTAATCTTTCTTACTTTACTTAAAACATTGCCAAATCTTTGTTTTGTTTTTCAGAGTCAAGAAAACTTTTGAGGCATTAATATCTTTTAACAATTGAATAAAGTATATTCCTGTGAACAAAATTTGGAGTGTATTTGTTTCTCTCTGCCTAATTTCTCCAAAATTTGAAATCTAGTCGTGAATAGTCTTAACTTACGGCAGTATAGTGATTTGTGTAAGTGCAATAATAATCTTTTTTTTTTTTTGTAACAGGACACAGTTGGAGAAATTGGTTATTTTACCAAGTAATGTGGTTTAGCTGCATCCCTACCCAAATCTCATCTTGTATTGTAGCTCCTCCCATAATTCCCATGTCAGGGGAGAGATCCAGTAGGAGGTAAGCGAATCGTGGTGGCAGGTCTTTCCCATGCTTCTCTATGATAGTGAATGAGACTCATGAGATCTGATGGTTTTAGAAAGAGGAGTTCCTCTGCACACACTCTCTCTTGTCTCCACCACGCAAGATGTGACTTTGTTCTTCCTTTGCCTTCTGCCATGATTATGAGGCCTCCCCAGCCATGTGGAAGTATAATTCCATTTAACTCTTTATCCTTATAAATTACCCAGTCTCAGGTATGTCTTTATCAACACCATGAGACCAGACTAATATAGTAAATTGGTACCAGTAGCATGGGGTGCTACATGAAAAAGTGGAACTGACTTTGGAACTGGGTAATAAGCAGAGGTTGAAACAGTTTGGAGGGCTCAGAAGAAGACAGGAAATGTGTGGGAAAGTTTGAAACTTCCTAGAGACTTGTTGAATGGCTCTGACCAAAATGCTGATGGTGATATGGACAATAAGGTCCAGGCTGAGGTGATCTCAGATGAAGATGAGGACTTTTTGGGAACTGGAGTAAAGGTAACTCTTGCTATGCAAAGAGACTGGTGGCATTTTGCCCCTACCCTAGAGATTTGTGCAACTCTGAACATGAGGGAAATAATTTAGGGTATCTGGTGGAAGAAATTTCTAAGCCACAAAGCATTCAAGAAGTGATTTGGGTACTGTTAAAGCATTCAGTTTTAAAAGGGAAACAGAACATAAAAGTTTGGAAAATTTGCAGTGACAATGCAATAGAAAAGAAAAACCCATTTTCTGGGGATAAATTCAAGCCAGCTGCAGAAATTTGCATAAGTAATGAGCAAGCCAAAGCTAATCATCAAGACAATGGGGAAAATGTCTCCAGAGCATGTCAGAGACCTTCATGGCAGGCCTTCCCATCACAGGTCTGGAGGCCTAGGAGCAAAAAATGGTTTCCTGGGCCAGGACCAGAGCATTCCTGCTGTGTGTAACCTAGAGACTTGATGCCCTCCATCCTAGCCACTCCAGCTGTGGCTAAAAGAGTCGAAGGCACAGCTTGGGCTGTGGCTTTAGAGGGTGCAAGGTTCAAGCCATGAGAATCAAAGTTTGGGAACCTCAGCATAGATTTCAGAAGATGTGTGGAAATACCTGGATGTCCAGGCAGAGGTGTGCTGCAGAGGTGGAGCCCTGTCAGGAGAACCTCTGCTATGTCAGTGTGGAAGGAAAATGTGACATGGGAATCCCGATACAGAGTCCCCACCAAGTTGCTGCCTAGTGAAGCTTGAGAAGATGGTCACCATCCTCCAGACCCCAAAATGGTATATACACTGACAGCTTACACTGTGCACCTGGAAAAGCTGCAGACACTCAATGCCAGCCTGAGAAAGTGGCCAGGAGCAGGGCTGTACCCTGCAAAGCCACAGGGGCAGAGCTGCCCCAAACCAGGAGAATCTACCTCTTACATCAGCATGACCTGGATGTGAGACATGGAGTCAAAAAAGATCATTTTGGAGCCTTAAGATTTCATTGCCTCACAGAATTTCTGACTTGCATGGGCATTATAGTCCTTTTGTTTTGGCCAAATTTCTCCTATTTGGAATGAGTGTATTTACTCAATGCCTGTGGTTCCACTGTACCTAGGAAGTAACTAACTTGCTTTTGATTTTACAGGCTCATAGGCGGAAGGGACTTGCCTTGTTTGGATGAGACTTTGGACTTTTGAATTAATACTGAAATGAGTTAAGACTTTAGGGGGACTGTTAGGAAGGCATGACTGGTTTCAAAATGTAAGGACATGATATTTGGGAGGGGCTAGGGGTAGAATGATATGGTTTGGCTGTGCCTCCACGCAAGCCTCATCTTGAATTGCAGGTTCCATAATTCCCATATGTCATGGGAGGGAATCAGTGGGAGGTAACTGAATCACGAGGGCAGGTCTTCACCAGGCTGTTCACATGATCGTGAATAAGTCTCACGAGTTACGATGGTTTTATAAAGAGGAGTTCCCCTGCACACATTCTCTTTTGCTTGCTGCCATGTAAGACCTCCCATGCTCTTCTGCCATGACTGTGAGATCTCTCCAGCCATGTGGAACTGTTTCTTTCCTTTATAAATTACCCAATCTCAGGTATGTCTGTATCAGCAGTGTGAGAACAGACTAATACACCAAGGCTTTGACTAAAATGATATGCTTTCCTTTGAAGAATTGAACTTAACTTTTAGACCCAATAAAAGACCTGTGGGAAAACTACCCTCATACCTTGTCTACAAAGTCCCTGTACTGGGTTCCTGGCCTGTGGTTAAGTAACAAAATGTCACTTTCTGACAGGCCCAGGAGCCCCAAGTTATCTTGAGACCTCAAAAGGATATGAATTTACCCAACTCCTAAGGTACTTGAGGGTACAAAACCATGGCAGGGCTCAGCTTTTAAGAAATCTTATCTAAGATTCCTTTTAGGGAAGAGAGTTCCATCAAAGCTAATTTAAAAACAGCTTATGTGAAAAATAATTATTCTTGCTGAACTTTATGCAAATAGGCCAAGTTTAATAGAGTAAATTGGTCTTACCATTATGTCTTAAGTAAAAATGGAAAACTGGAGAGAAGAAAAAAGTTATATTTCAAGAACTATGGTATACCTATAATTAAATTCTAGTCTCATCAGTTGTTTTTGAGGTTTTTTCCCACAATTTAGACTAATCCTGCTTACTCTGTGAACCAACCAGTGATCTCTGGCTGCTCCTCAGAAAACACAAGAGGGATGCGTAATTTAGAAATCTAGACTAATATTCTAATTCTAGTCACGCATTGGAATCAGCTAGTAACCCCATATCAGCTTGGTTCCAGTAGTTGCTGAGTTCATGGAAAACCTTATTCAGTTTGCTTAGGATAATTTTGCTTATTTGGCTTTACTGTTGTGAAATATATTGCTGTTGTACTCTTTGTGTAGGAATAAAAAATAAGCTTATCGAATGTTTTCTTAAATACATATTAATCTTCCAGATAACACATTCTGTCAGAACTCAAGAGTTATATATGGCCCTCGACATACTGATGTTTCTGACTGAGCTCCGCTCTACCCTGAATGCAAAAGACCCGAATACTTAGGGAGGAATACCATCACTTCTATTGAGCATCAAGAAGTTACAGAAGATTGCTCTTCATCCCTCTGTAACCCTTAGGATTAAGTGTTCTCTTAAAAAAGGGGGGAAATGTCAAGGTGTTTGAACCAGAGCAACTCCATCTTGAATAAAGGCTGGTAAAATAAGGCTGAGATCTACTGGACTGTATTCCCAGATGGTTTGGTATTCTAAGTTACAGGATGAGATAGGAGGTCAGTACAAGGTACAGATTATAAAGACCTTGTAGATTACACAGGCTGCAGTAAAGAAGCTGGCTGTGACCCACCAAAACCAAGATGGCAACAAGAGTGACCTCTGTTCGTTCTGACTACTACACTTTCACCAGCGCCATGACAGTTTACAAGCGCCATGCAACATCAAGAAGTTACCCTATGTGGTCTAAAGAGGGGAGGCATAAATAATCCACCACTTCTTTAGCATATAATCAAGAAATAATTATAAAAATGGGCAATAGCAGCCCTTGAGGCTGCTCTGTCTATGCAGTAGCCATCCTTTTATTCCTTTACTTTCTTAATAACTTGTTTTTTTAATTTATGGACTCGCCTTGAATTCTTTCTTGCAAGATATCCAAAAACCCTCTCTTGAGGTCTGAATTGGGACCCCTTTCTGGTTACAAATTCTTGTGCTGGATTTCAAAAGAACATATAGTAGTGGGATACATTTTTGGTATTGTAGTCTCAGATGCAATCCATTAGATGGTGCTTAAGAGTAATAGCCATTAATTAGCTAAGTTAAGACCCCACCATGAGGCTCGTTCATTCTTCCTCATGTTCCCAGGCATGCTCTGCAGTAGGCAGGTGTGGGGATTCAGTAAGGGTGATGACAAAAGTATTAAAGGAAAAATATTAGAGAAAGTTACAGCATATAGTCTCAAACTCCTTTGGGAAGGTCTACAGGTTTTTTTTTTTTTCTTGCTGTTGTTCTTGGCTGAAGGCAGTCTTGTTTCCTTAAATAAATTAGAATAGAAACAAAGGAATGTGGGAAGTTTAACTAACTAACTTGTTTACTCATGTGGTCTGAAAGCTAACCTTTGAGCCGGATGGCCCTCTCAGAGAGAGGTCAACCAGGGAGATTACCCTCTAATGGCATAGGAACCTTTCCTTTAATCTTTAACCTCTAGTGGTATTGACTCAAGCCTATGTAAATTAAACTTTACTGAATAAATGCAAGTCTCATTGGCTAATGAGGGTTGGCAGTTACAACTGTTTACAGCACTCTCCAGGTAGTATGTAAGTAGCCACAGACAGTCAAATTGGCAAAGCATAATATCTGTGTGTCAGTGTGCTTTATTCATCCATCGCTACATCAGGGTCTGCAGGACAGACCCCTGCAGGTGATGACCCTGACAGGTGGGGAAGAGACATGACGCCCTCACCACATCTGCTCCTGAACCTTGAGGAAGTCTCTTTCCAATCACTGGGGCTGAGCCTGTGTTTCTTTTGTTAGTTGTTTCAGGCTCTGGGACCTCCTTGGTCAGGGGCTGCGGAAGGAATATATGCCTCATTCTCTCTGGATCAACTCTGTGGAAGTAGACATACCCTGCCCACCCCAGCCCAGTAAGCTGAAGATCTTGTCCCCTCCTCCATGACTCAAGTGCTGGCCAAGGACCTTGGCTCCCTACTCCCAAACTGCTGCATGAAGCAGCCCTGGGGGCACTGGGACATCCTGTGGCTTGGGTTGGCATTCCAGCTGTACTGGGAGGATCCAGTGTGCTCCTAGGCCACTGGGAAAGCACTCAGGTACAGCAACATACTCAGGCTGTGCTGCAGGGACTGTGCTGTGCATCCACTCCTGCAGGGTGGCTAAGCGTGACCCTGGGTGGGGCCAGCAGGCAGGAGGGCTTGCAGAATAGATGTGCCCTAGTTCACAGGGAAGCTGGCTTCACTCTCTCCTGACTTGAAGGTCAGCTGGGGTCCAATATCTTCCAGAAAGCGATAAAGAGCCCTCCCACAGAGCAGCAGCTCTATGGCTGCTCTCTTCTGGAACTGCTCAGTGCACAAAAACTCTTGGACAGAACTCTGTCTCTGTCTGCTTTCCAGGAAGATGCCCCTGCCAGTTCACACATCTATGGGAAACATGGAGTTCCCTGAAACTAGGATCTAGGATCCCAGAGGCTGGCAGTGAGAGTGAGCCTTCCCTCAGTTCCTCATCCACCCATTTTTCACAAGTTGTTCATGGCTGGGAACTAGCTCTGGTGCTCAGGTACACAGCACAGGGTTCCCGGCTTCCTCCCTTTTCAGCCTTCATTTCAGCATTGCCTCTTCATCCACTCTGAGCATTTTCTCTCCAAAGATATGCCCAGATTATGGTGGTTTACTCTAAAATTTGATCTCTCTCAGTGGGAGCAGCACTTTCTGGCTGCATCTAGTCAGCTATCTTAACCTTAAGTCTCCTTTGATCTTTTTGCTATTAATCAGTGCAATTTGATAATTATTTCATCGCCTGATATACTTGGCAGTCTCACTATTTCAAAGAAGGAAGAAGTTCAACAATGTACTATGAATAACACGTAAAGTACTCATGGAATCAATTGAAAAATGGCTGTTTATAGCTTAAATTTTAGATTCTGCAATGAAATTTTATACGCAACCTTATTATCTAAAATGCCTTACCAGAACCATAAAGAGAACAATATGAAGAAACTCCTCCATTCTCACAAAAAGTGAGGAAATATATGAGTAAGTTCTAGAAATACATGAATTGGGCACTCAATAATCCCTCAATGAGGGTTTCACATATCCATGTTTTGAGAAAACAGTTCTGTATTTGTTTAGTGGAATTTTAAAATGTGACATCTATTTATATACGCACAGATATGTTCTGTCTCCTTAAACAAAAGGACACTTACTTAACCATTAACGCTCCTTACCCCTCTACCCGTGCCCCTAGGCTTCCCAATACTATGTGTTACTCATCCATTCCATACATGAACAAAGACCAAGCAATGAAAATTATATGCTTAAGCCCTCAGGGATATGTGAAAAGGCTGGGCATTTTCACAAGTATTTAAGAAAAAAAAATACATACATATATATATATATATGTATGTATTTTTTTAATATATGTGTGACTAGCTTTTATTATATTACAAGTTAGTTTATACACCTTAAGTTAAAGTATAGTCTGTTTGGAAGATTCTGCCTTAAGCAATAATATATTGCAGCATTATTTTATGAACAGAAAATTACTCAGGGGAGGGGTATCTACACAGTTGGCAAACACTCATTATTCCAGTCTCTTTAGGAAGTCATGTCCTTATTTTAAATATACATTTTCAGTATATTTCATGTCATATTTATTTGCTTCTAAATCCCTATTTTCTATGAGATCCTGATCTTGCCAAATGGACTTTTCTCATCAAGGTATTTTTCAAAAACATAGACCCCAAGGTTGATTAATAACATGTCAGTATGCCATTAAAGAAAATTTTATGGAATAATTTCTGGCCTTTAACAGTATGATTTAATGTAATAAAAATAAACTTCACTGAAATAATAAAATGAAATGCTTAATAATTCTCCATAGATCCTTAATTCACCATTAAATAACAGTGTAATTTGCCCCTTTAGCCATTATTTCAAAACACCAAACTTGTAAAACTTTAAAAGTTGTTATTAATAGAAAAGATCATTATTTTTCACTTACTCAAGCAGCTAAAAAGTAAAAGGCATATTAAGTCATACAATATTTTTATCTTCATTTTGTGTACAATACTAACTATTAGCACCCAATCGGCGGGGGGCGGGGAAGAGAGCTTTTAAGTTATTTAGGAATCACTGATATTATCAAACTACTGAGGGTTATTTAATTTCCAATGCAACAAATTCTAAGGCATTCAATGATTTTCAAGTAGCTCATCACTAAGAATAAATTATGGATGTGAACAAGAAGCATCAGCTACTGGTAAAGAAACCTCAAATTCTTCTTTGACATTGAAAACAGTTAACCAGTAAGGGAAGGGTCCCTGACAAACTTCTGACCCATGTTTTATGCAGATAAGGGAACTTGCACAAGGGGTTTGTCTAAACATGTCCTCGGCGGACTAAGTGCCCATGTGCACCCTAGGGTAATGGGGTAGAGACATGAGGAATTTGTACCTTATACAAATAGGGAACCCAGCCCCATCAGATTTTATATAAAAGCCCTTATATTCAAAACTGGAAGAGAACAACCCGAACCTACTTTTCAGGACCCCTCTCTTTACTGAGAATTTTCCTTTTGCTTAATAAATTATATTCCACTCACTCTCTGGTGTCTGTGCCTGGTTGTGAGATAAGAACCTGGACCTAGCTGAGCCAAAAGGGCAAAAGTCCTACATCAACAATACATTAAAAAAAAATAATCACTGAACCAAGGAATAGCATTTATATTCTTGATCTTTTTTAAAGTTCTTAAATAGTAAGAGACCTAAATTTGATTAAGGAAAATTGCTATACAGTCCTAATTCCATTATCACTAATCTTTTACTTAAATTTTAATTGCATAATATGGTGGTTGACATATTCCCATAAAGTAGCATGAAAACTACATAAGTGAACATCCTGGTTTACATCAAAAAACCTCAGTTTATGTCTGTTGTCTCACTATGGAAGACAAAATATATGGTCATCATTATTCCATTACCAGCTTGGGATCTCTCTGACTCTATGCAAGCTTCCTATTTAGGCAAGTAAATAAGAATTTAGGAGTTTGGTGGAAAAGAGAACAATGCTTTTAACAGTTGGATCAACAAGAAGTGGGTCTAATTTCTCCACTCCCCACCAGCTCACCTCTCTTAAGCCTGACATGGAAGCTGAAACTGTGGTCACTTACTGTGTATTTCTGAACATTTCTTCTTGAGAGAAATGTATCATAATACAGATGCCAGCTCTACTTGACATACAGATGGCCAAAGTCTGATGAAAACCAATGCAAATGTAATAAAATCATACTTTAAATTCTTGTCTTGCATATATCATAAAAAGATAAATATAGGTAATCATGCTCTACTTCTGTGACACCAAAAAATTAACTTTTACTAATGAAAACTTTCACTAATAATAAAGAGCTTTAGATTCTATCTATGAAATACTTATCGGAATGCTGGGAAGACGGCCGCCTAAGAACAGCTCAGGACTTCAGCTCCCAGTGAAAGTGCAGAGGGTGAGTGGACGCCGCATTTCCAGACGAACTCTTATTGCCCACAGACCAGGAGATACCCAGGCAGAGGGGTCGCCAGCGTCCCAGTCCCAGCCGGTGCGGCTGTTTTGGCCCCCGCAGGGCTGATTCCACCAGTACGGCTGCTGTGACCACGCCCTGTTGCTGTGGTTCTCCATACAAAAGCCACTGGTCTGGGAGCCCTCTTAGCTGGCGAGCAGAGCCCTGAGACGGCAGAGTTGCCCACTCATCTGAAATAGCGAGTCAGGCCAGGAGATTCCTAGGCAAAAAATCCGCCAGGAGCCAGCGCCGCAGTTCGACCCGACTCCGTGAGTCGCAGCACGGGAGATCCCGGCGCCTTTTCAACAAGCGACCAGAACGCGGGGTCATTCAACTTAAAAGAAAAGACTCTGAGTCAGGGAGCCAGGTGATCAGGCTTCCTTGGTCCCACTCCTCCACCCCCAACAACAACCAAAACAAAAACAGTAATTGGAAACCCTCTGGGTTGAGCCCTTCAAACCAAGCACAGCTGAACCGGGACAGTCTGGCTAGGTGGGGGAGGGGCTTCCGCCATTACTGAGACTCTCCACCACTACGGAGGCAGGCTGCCATTGCCAAGGCAACCCGCCGTTGCCGAGGCAACCTGCCACAACAGAGAGAGTCCGCCATAACAGAGGCGGGGCCACCGTTGCCCAGACAGTTCTAACTATGCCCATATAAAAAGGACTACAGGGAAGAGCTCAGGGCAGCTGGGCGGACCCCACAGCAGCTCAGCAAAGCCCCTGCGGGCAGGCAGTGGCTAGGCGTGCTGCTAGCTGGGCGGGTCCGACCTGAAAGAAAAATCAAAAAAGGCAGTAGTGCAACGGAAACTCATAAAGCTCCAACTCCCTGGGACAGAGACAGACAACAGGTGGATAAACCCACAAAAAGGGGAAGAAACTAGTGCAAAAAGGATGAAAACTCCCGAAACCAGAACACCTCTCCTCCTAAAAGGGATCACAACTCCTCACCAGCAAGGGAACCAGACCGGATGGAGAAGGAGGGTGATGAAATGACAGAATCAGACTTCAGAAGGTGGGTAGTAAGAAACTACAGTGAGCTAAAAGAACATGTTCTAATCGAAGGCAAAGAAAATAGGAACTTGAAAAAAGATTGGACGAACTGCTGACGAGAATGGACAGCACAGAGAGGAGTATAAGTGAATTGATGGAGCTGAAAAACGCAACACGAGAACTTCGTGAAGCATGCACGAGCTTCAACAGCCGAATTGACCAAGCAGAAGAAAGGATATCAGAGGTCGAAGATTAACTCAATGAAATAAAATGAGAAGGCAAGAACAGAGAAAAAAGCGCAAAAAGGAATGAACAAAATCTTCAAGAAATGTGGGACTATGTGAAAAGACCTAATCTACGTCTGATAGGTGTACCTGAATGTGATGAAAAGAATGAATCCAAGCTGGAAAATACTCTTCAGGATATTATCCAGGAAAACTTCCCCAACCTAGCAAGGCAGACCAATATTCAAATCCAGGAAATACAGAGAACACCACAAAGATATTCCTCAAGAAGAGCAACCCCAAGGCACATAATCGTCAGATTCACCAGGGTTGAAATGAAAGAGAAAATGCTAAGGGCAGCCAGAGAGAAAGGTCGGGTTACCCACAAAGGGAAGCCCATTAGACTCACAGCAGATCTCTCAGCAGAAACCCTACAAGCCAGAAGAGATTGGGGGCCAATATTCAACATCCTTAAAGAAAAGAACTTTCAACCCAGAATCTCCTATCCAGCCAAACTAAGCTTCATAAGTGAAGGAAAAATAAAATCCTTTGTGAACAAGCAAGCACTCAGAGATTTCATCATCACCAAACCTGCTCTACAAGAACTCCTGAAAGAGGCTCTACACATATAAAGGAACAACCAGTACCAGCCACTCCAAAAACACACCAATGGTAAAAGAGCATCAACACAATCAAGAATCTGCATCAACTAACCAACAGAACAGCCAGGTAGCATCAAAATGACAGCATCAAATTCACACATAACAATACTATCCCTAAATGTCAATGGACTAAATGCCCCAATCAAAAGACACAGACTGGCAAATTGGATAAAAAGCCAAAACCCATCAGTGTGCTGTATCCAGGAAACCCATCTTACATGCAAGGATACACAAAGGCTCAAAATAAAGGGATGGAGGAAGATCTACCAAGCAAATGGAGAGCAAAAAAAGGCAGGAGTTGCAATTCTCATCTCTGATAAAATAGACTTTAAAGCAACAAAGATCAAAAGAGACAAAGAAGGACATTACATAATGGTAAAAGGATCACTGCAACAAGAAGAGCTAACGATCATAAATATATACGTACCCAATACAGGAGCACCCAGATACATAAGGCAAGTTCTTAATGACTTACAAAGAGACTTAGACTCCCACACAATATTAGTGGGAGACTTTAACACCCCATTGTCAATATTAGACAGATCAACCAGACAGAAAATCAACAAGGATATCCAGGACCTGAATACAGACCTGGAACAAGCAAACCTAATAGACATTTACAGAACTCTCCACCCCAAATCCACAGAATATACATTCTTCTCAGCACCACATCACACCTACTCAAAAACTGACCACATAATTGGCAATAAATCACTCCTCAGCAAATGCAAAAGAACAGAAATCATAACAAACAGTCTCTCAGACCACAATGCAATCGAGTTAGAACTCAGAATGCAGAAACTAACTCAGAACCGCACAGCTTCATGGAAACTGAACAACTTGCTCTTGAATGTCGACTGGATAAACAATGAAATGAAGGCAGAAATAAAGATGTTCTTCGAAACCAATGAGAACGAAGACACAACATACCAGAATCTCTGGGACACATTTAAAGCAGTCTCTAGAGGAAAATATATAGCAATGAGTGCCCACATGAGAAGAAAGGAGAGATCTAAAATTGACATACTATCATCAAAATTGAAAGAGCTAGAGGAGCAAGATCAAAAAAACTCAAAACCTAGCAGAAGACAGGAAATAACTAAGATCAGAGCAGAACTGAAAGAAAAAGAGACACAAAAATCTCTTCAAAAAATCAATAAATCCAGGAGCTGGTTTTTTGAAAAGATCAACAAAATAGACAGACCACTAGCCAGATTAATAAAAAAGAAAAGTGAGAATAACCAAATTGATGCAATAAAAAACGATAAAGGGGATATCACCACAGATTCCACAGAAATCCAAACCATCATCAGAGATTATTACAAACAACTCTATGCACATAAACTAGTAAACCTGGAAGAAATGGATAAATTCCTGGACACCTGCATCCTCCCAAGCCTAAACCTGGAAGAAGCCGAAACCCTGAATAGACCAATAACATGGTCTGAAGTCGAGGCAGCAATAAAGAGCCTACCACCCTAAAAAAGCCCAGGTCCAGATGGGTTCACAGCAGAATTCTACCAGACATACAAAGAGGAGCTGATACCATTCCTTCTGAAACTATTCCAGACAATCCAAAAAGAAGGAATCCTTCCCAAATCATTTTACGAGACAAACATCATACTGATACCAAAACCCGGCAGAGACTCAACAAGAAAAGAAAATTTCAGGCCAATATCCATGATGAACATAGATGCAAAAATCTTCAATAAAATACTGGCAAACCGATTGCAACAGCATATCAAAAACCTCATCCACCATGATCAAGTAGGATTCATCCCGGGGATGCAAGGCTGGTTCAACATACGCAAGTCCATAAACGTAATTCACCACATAAACAGAACCAAAGACAAAAACCACATGATTATCTCAGTTGATGCAGAGAAGGCTTTCGACAAAATTCAACAACGCTTTATGCTAAAAACCCTCAATAAACTAGGTATTGACGGAACGTATCTCAAAACAATAAAAGCTATTTACGACAAACCAACAGCCAATATCATATTGAATGGGCAAAAACTGGAAGCATTCCCTTTGAAATCTGGTACTAGACAAGGATGCCCTCTCTCACCACTCCTATTCAATATAGTACTGGAAGTTCTAGCCAGAGCAATCAGGCAAGAAAAAGAAATAAAGGGTATCCAAATTGGAAAGGAGGAAATCAAATTGTCTCTATTTGCAGATGACATGATTGTATATCTGGAAGACCCCATCATCTCAGCCCAAAGTCTCCTGAAACTGATAAACAACTTCAGCAAAGTCTCAAGATACAAAATCAACGTGCAAAAATCACAAGCATTCCTATACACCAGTAATAGACTTCAAGAGAGCCAAATCAAGAACGAACTGCCTTTCACAATTGCTACAAAGAGAATAAGGTACCTAGGAATACAACTAACAAGGAACGTAAAGGACCTCTTCAAGGAGAACTACAAGCCATTGCTCAATGAAATAAGAGAGGATACAAACAGATGGAGAAACATTCCATGTTCATGGTTAGGAAGAATCAACATCGTGAAAATGGCCATACTGCCCAAAGTAATTTACAGATTCAATGCTATTCCCATCAAGCTACCAATGACCTTCTTCACAGAACTGGAAAAAAACACCTTAAACTTCATATGGAACCAAAAGAGAGCCCGCATAGCCAAGTCAATTCTAAGCAAAAAGAACAAAGCAGGAGGCATCACACTACTGGACTTCAAACTATACTACAAGGCTACGGTAATCAAAACAGCATGGTACTGGTACCAAAACAGAGATATAGACCAATGGAACAGAACAGAGGCCTCACAGGAAATACAACATACCCACAGCCATCTGATCTTCGACAAACCTGACAAAAACAAGCAATGGGGAAAGGATTCCCTGTTTAATAAATGGTGTTGGGAAAACTGGCTAGCCATGTGCAGAAAGCAGAAACAGGACCCCTTCCTGACACCTTACACCAAAATTAACTCCAGATGGATTAAAGACTTAAACATCAGACCTAATACCATAAAAACCTTAGAAGAAAATCTAGGCAAAACCATTCAGGACATAGGTGTAGGCAAGGACTTCATGACCAAAACGCCAAAAGCAATGGCAACAAAAGCCAAAATAGACAAATGGGACCTAATCAAACTCCACAGCTTCTGCACGGCAAAAGAAACAGTCAGTAGAGTGAATCGGCAACCAACAGAATGGGAAAAAATTTTTGCAGCCTACCCATCTGACAAGCAGTTGATATCCAGAATTTACAAAGAACTAAAGCAGATCTACAAGAAAAAAACAAACAAGCCTATTCAAAAATGGGCAAAGGACATGAACAGATACTTTACAAAAGAAGACATACAGGAGGCCAACAAACATATGAAAAAATGCTCTTCATCACTGGTCATCGGAGAAATGCAAATCAAAACCACACTGAGATACCATCTCACACCAGTAAGAATGGCAATCATTAAAAAGTCGGGAAACAACAGATGCTGGAGAGGATGTGGAGAAATAGGAACACTTTTACACTGTTGGTGGGAATGTAAATTAATTCAACCATTGTGGAAGACAGTGTGGCGATTCCTCAAGGACCTAAAAATAGAAATCCCATTTGACCCAGCAATCCCATTACTGGGTATATATCCAAAGGATTATAAATCATTCTACTATAAGGACATGTGCACACGAATGTTCATTGCAGCACTGTTTACAATAGCAAAGACCTGAAACCAACCCAAATGCCCAACGATGATAGACTGGATAGGGAAAATGTGGTACATATACACCATGGAATATTACGCAGCCATCAAAAACAATGAGTTCACGTCCTTTGTAGGGACATGGATGAACCTGGAAACCATCATTCTCAGCAAACTGACACAAGAGCAGAAAATCAAACACCGTATATTCTCACTCATAGGCAGGTGTTGAACAATGAGAACACATGGACACAGGGAGGGGATCACTACACACTGGGGTCAGTTGGGGGGAAATGGGGGAGGGGCGGGGAGGTGGGGAGGTGGGAAGAGATAGCATGGGGAGAAATGACAGATACAGGTGAGGGGACGGAAGGCAGCAAACCACACTGCCATGTGTGTACCTATGCAACAATCTTGCATGTTCATCACATGTACCCCAAAACCTAAAATGCAAAAACAAAAAAAAAAAGAAATACTTATCAATTTAAACATGCTATACTACTGGTTTCATAGTTGAAAAGCAAATACCTTTCAACAAACCAATACCTGATAAGCCCACCTATCCTCCCCACTAACTCAAAGGAAGCATCCATATGTGTATAATAAAAACTTATATCGTTTCAGAAGACATTATTTTAAAGCTAAGAGTTTATCCCTAAGGAAAATAATTCATTAACTAGTAGCCCGCGAGCCAAGCCTCTGGTTCTAAAGGAATCTTTTAACTTACATAATGTGAAGTTGATGTTAAAGATAATGCTGCTTTAGATTACTGACTTAATGTATTTTCATCAATAAACAAAATATTTTGTCCCAGTTTTGAATAACAAGCCAAGTAGTAAGAAAAGTCATACAAATGAATGTTTAAGTACTTAGCAAATCTCGTGAAACAGCATAATCAACATTTCAAAATAAGACATTTGTTCTAAAGAGAAAAATTAAAATTGAGTTTAAGGAGAAACTGTTTTTAAATTTTTTTTTTAATTCCCACTTGTTTTTGTCCCTTAGTCTGTATTTGGAGAAGAATATCTTCCTTAATTATGTGTTGTACTGATCCCCCAAATATCCTCTAGTAGCATCAGTAAAGCTAAGGTTAGCTATGAGATCCTTGGAGAAAATCAACAGCATAAGCAGAAAATTTGTATATCACACTCTATTAAATTACACCGTTTAAAAAAGTATCCATGAAAAAAAAAGTTAATTCATATATTCTTTAGGTTGAAAACATAAGAAGAACCAATATCCCTTACTACACATAGACACACACACACACACACACCCCTTATACTGATACAAGATCCACTTTATAAACGCTGTTCTAGTGATATTAAGCAATTTCATAGTATTTTAAATGAGTGTCATCTTTGATCAACCACAAGGGAGGAAAAACAGATTTGCCTACATCAAACCTCATTCCTTTACTTTCATCTAATATTATAGGATGCTTCTATTTTAGCCTACTAGGATGGAGTAAGCTTTCAGTAAGCACAAACTACCCAAAATAATGCTTAGTTTGCCCTTGATGAGAAAAATATTATAGTTTTGCTACAAAAGTCTACATGTTCACAAGACTGGCATGGAGGACACAGTCCAGAAAGTTGTTTTTTTTTTTTTTTTTTAAAGGAAGAAAGGGAGAGCAGCAAGAAGGTAGTTAGGAAGGAGAAAAGATATTGTGGTTCTCTGAACAGATATAAGGTTATCCAAGTGGCATGCTTATTACCAAGAAGATTTATCCATGCTACTGTGGCTCCCATGATTCCCTATAAGTATAGGTTAGTAAAGGTCCTATTTTAATAAAGTACATGGGTTTTATTGAAATGGAAACTGCATTTAATTTATTAGGTAAATTGATAACAAAATACATAATTAGGCATTCCATCATATTAGAAGACTATTATATCAATATTTATGCAGTACTTCATTATTTTAATGTACTTAAACAGTGTTTTGGAACTGCAACAGAAAAGCTGCTTTTAATAAAATTTAGGATCGTGTGATGTTGGAATATTACTCACAAAATACACTCAAATTGTTCAGCTATGCACACTTAGGTAGAAATCTATGCCCAGAAAAGTTCATGGTTAAAAAAATAAAGCATAAATTTTGTGTCAGAGTGCAGAGGCAGGAGATTCTTCAGTAATGAGCTGAAAAGGCAAGATTAAATTTCAATGTTTTAAATTACTAGTATAAATTAGAGTTAACCATTTCTTTTTTTTTTTTTTTAGACAGAGTTTCGCTCTTGTTACACAGGCTGGAGTGCAATGGCACTATCTTGGCTCACCGCAACCTCCGCCTCCTGGGTTCAGGCAATCTCCTGCCTCAGCCTCCTGAGTAGCTGGGATTACAGGCACGCGCCACCATGCCCAGCCAATTTTTTGTATTTTTAGTAGAGACGGGGTTTCACCACGTTGACCAGGATGGTCTCGATCTCTTGACCTCGTGATCCACGCGCCTCAGCCTCCCAAAGTGCTGGGATTATAGGCTTGAGCCACTGCGCCTGGCCTAGAGTTAACCATTTCTATTAGAAAAAAGACTAGCAGGACAAGAAGAAAAACGGTGCTAGAACACTTAAAAACACAAGCCATCTCAGAGAAAACACTGTCTGAGTAGATCTGAAAGCACCCAATAACACAAACATGGTGACTATTTTATACTACTGCTTTTTGAAGCCCAGAATTTAAATCAGACCAGAAAAGAAATGAGTAAGTGTTGCAATTAAGAGAGCAAACTAATCATATCAGAAGAAAGGAAATAATCAGGACTTGTTTTAAGCAATGGCACAACTATAAACATGGATGATACAAATATGGGTTTTGAAATGTTAGTCACCTTAAGGTATTTTTAAAAACATAAATATTTAGCTTCCCTTAAGTAAAGTCATAAATTGTATCTTTTTCAGCTAATAATTTTGATAAAGACAAATAAACTCTTTGTGCCATCTGAAATAGAAACTATCTTAAACAGCAAATGTCATTATCTGATCCTCTAAAGGATTAAAACAGAAAAGTATGTCTCTTCAAATTAATCAAGAAGGAAAAATAAAGTCACTTCTTTAATTTAACTTCAAAGAAAATGATCAAACATTCAAGATTTTCCAATCAAATGCAAATTTTCAGACATCTTGAAGACTCACATTAATATTGATAGATTTGAAAAATCAGAACAATTATCAACTAGATGATTTCTGCTTATAACCTTCATTTTCAACTGCTTGTTTTTTGCAATAAGTCCTGATTGTAATTTGCCTTAATTTTCACAAGTGTTTAAGTTCCAACTGAGCAGAAAATGCATTTGCAGTCGTTAATCTCTATTTTAATGTCTATTTTAAACTTGACTATATTTTGGTGAGCTGTGAACTCATTCATGAGTTCATGAATGAGTGAAGTTGAGTTCATTCATGATGGCCCTTATAACAAAACACAAACTAATCTGATCTGTAAGTTTAATTACGCTAAATTGCCAAACCAAAATGAGCTATCAACCTTACCAACATTACTGCCTACAAAGGGCATGACAAAATGAGAAATTTATTTCTGTCTCCAGGAGGCAGATCCACCCTGTTACTGATTGTGAATACAATGCTGACAAAACACGGCTAACATTTCTTGGCAAACTTAATACGCACCTTCATTTTTGCTTAAAATGTACAAGGTGGCCAAGAGAATCAGCCAGGTTATGGATACATTATCTGCTGTCTTTCATGTATAAAATTTTAAATAACCATATTGTAGTTAGAAAATTTTGAAGATAATTTTGGAGGCTGTATATTTTAAAATATATGCATTAAAATATAATCATTCATATAAATAAGAAAATAAAATATTTTAAATCCATTATAATTTTTTTTGACAATACAACCATATTTTCAAGGATCACTGCACTGAACAGAAACTACAACTTTTAATGTACTAAAAAAACAACTAAAAGGGACCAAGTCATAGAAATCACTGTAACTTTTTAAATATGTTTTCCTTCAGAGGATCTATTTTACTAATTAATAGTCCATTCAGTCTATGAAACTTCCTTGGTAATTATGTAAATATAAATGTCACCCTTAGTAGGGGTAACAAAGAACAGAGAAAACAGTAGAGGAGCTTGGTATGAATGCACCTTTGAATTCAAGGGAGACTGCCCCTGACTACAGAAACATTAAGGATTGCATGAGAGAAACTGGCGCACTTATTAGTCAGAGAGATGAAATATGATCTTTTTTCTGACTGGCTTAAATCCAGAAAGACTTCAAAAAGAAGGATGGCAATTCATGAAAAATTTATTACTAAAAAGAGGGATGGAAAATAAGCATTGATCCCAATGCTAGTACCAATTACATGCTAGTAACGTCATTCTCAGCATGATTAACTGATTAATATGGAAAGATTAAATAATCTGAATACCCTAATACAATGTTGTGTTCACTTCTGTAATAAGAGCAATGAATCAAAATATGCCATCCCTGTAGAAAACTGACACTAACCTGTGGAAAAACCAAATCTTACACAGTGAAGTGGTATTGGTTTTAAAATCATCCCACATCGCAATTCTGAGTAAGTAACTGCCATCACTATGAATGGTAAATCCCAAAACTCAAATGTAAACAATTAAGGAATTATGTTAAAAGAAAAGATGAAATCTTTGCAAATCAATTCTAAGAAAAATAGGTTTTTTACTGAAAACAACTAGGAATACTTAAAAGAAGCATGCCATGTGAGAGAAACATCTACATATAATAAAGCTTTTAATTATTTAAAAAGTGATATATATGTACATAAAAATGAACAATTAGAAAATACAAATTAATAAAAGTCTTATTTTGCAATTTTCTTTCCCTATGCCTAGATGTATGTATATATAAAGTTTTTTTTTCTTTTCATAAAATTAAGCAAGTAAAGTACTTGTACGTTTGCAAACAGGTGAGTTTTCATTTAATTTTATTCATACAAATATTACAATATTATCAACAACTCTTTTAATGATTTTGATAAATCCATAACATTCAAGTGGATAAATCATATTAAAATATATTCCTGTTGTTACCATTAATAATGTGTCCAATATTTTCCTATCAAATGAACAACACTGAGAATAATACAGATTTTTGTGTTTAACTCCTAAGTGAGGATTCCTAGAATTTCTAAGTCAAAGGAAATCTATACTTTGAAGAGTCTTGATACATATTCTCAATCTGATTTCCTGGAAAGATGAATCAATTTCTATTAATACATTCACATTCTGCATCATCTTGGCACAAAATATAATTCATTTTTAAGCAGTGCCACTCTCACAGGTAACAAACAATATTTCATTTTAAAAATTAGCATTTTATCAATAGTAAGTGACAGATTTTTCATGTTTGCTGGCAGTAAAAAGTTTTAAAACTAATCTGTTCTGACCCTTTAAATAAAGGCCTTATTAATTTCCGTATTGACATTTAAGAATGCTTAATAGAGTACACATGTTAGTTTTCTGTCATGTGTTCAACATATTCTCATTTGTCAGTTTTTTAAAGTGTTTTTGCCATATAAAAATGTCCATTTTATGCAAATATATTAATCTGTGACAATATGATTGAGCCTGTTGCTTTTTAATTTTTTGATTAAAAACATTTTACCCATCCCAATATATTTTCCACCTTTTCCTTTTTGGTTTAGTGGTTTTCTTTTCTTTTTCTAAGTTCATTTAATTAGGGAAATGGAAAGAAGAGGTCAGATTTGAGAGATGTTTAAAACCCAATTGCTAGATGGTTTGGAGGGGAAGGGAGAGGAATGAAGACAAGGAGAGGGGTGGAGAGCAAAGGGAGAAAACAAGGAGGCTGGCAGGGTGGACTGCAAATTGTGGAAATGGCATTCTATGACAAGTGAATAGCATTAAGAGATCAAATCTAGTTCTAACTACTTCATTCCTCTTCTTTCTCTGAAAGTGAAGTTTCTTGAAACAATAGTCTATATTCATTGCTTCAAGTCTTCACTATTTATTAACTCAGCAGCCCAAAAACTATCTGGCTTCCCAGCCACCCTTCTGTTTCATCAGTCACCAGTGTCTTCCAGTTGCTACATGCAAGCTAGGACCATTAGTCTTTAGCTGAGTTAAATTCTGGAAGGGCACTTAATATTCTTGGCCATATAGGCTATTGTCAAACTCTTCCGCACTTGTCTTCTGTAATGGCTCTCTCCTACTCCCTTCCTTCTCTGTATTCACTCCTTCTCATTCTCCTTCATAACTTCCTTTCTCTTAAATGATGTTATGGCTTCTTCAACCCATGTGGCTTCTTCTTCAGAAACTTTCCCTTCTTAAGATTATCGTCTGCCTTTGTGACCCTATCTATATCCATGAATTCATCCATCACTATAAAAAGACAAATCCTTATCCATTTCCTACCCTTATATTCTCTGCTGAGCTCCAGAAACACATTTTCAGATACAAATCCAAAATGCACCCATTATCTTATACACACACACATATATATATATATACACACACACAACTGCTTAAACCTGTTCTCCAATGATATGCTCCATCTCAGTAAAACTGGACCTCTATCCAAAAATCACTCAAACAAGAAACCACGCTATGCTTTATTCTTGACTTCTGTCTGCCTCTCCATCATCCACTTCAATCCCTGCCCCACTCCTACCTAGTCAGTCAGCAAGTCTTTCTTTGAGATTCTGTCTCCGATTGTCTGGAAAATTCACCTTTCTCTCAAACCTTACTCCCATGTCCTTGGTTTAGAAGACTGTCAAATCTCACCTAGTTTAATCACATACAGTAATGAGTCACAAGGACAAGAATACATTCTGAGAAATGCATTAGGCGATTTTGTGGTTGTTTAAACACCACAGACTATACTTACACAAACCTAAGTGGTATATATTTCACATGGAATACCAAATGTCCCAGAACCAGCACTAAGTATCAATCACTTCCCATACTTGATCTGCAATGCCCATATCAAGTACCATATATCAGCCACTATTTATGCTCCACTATGATCTCATGGGACCAACATCTTATATGTGGTCTATTGTTAACTAAAACGTTGTTTTGCAGTCCATGATTAGCTTTTTAGCAATTCTCCATCACTTCCTCTCTCACTCCTCTCCAATGTATCTTCTACACAACTATCTAAGTTTTTCTTTTAAATCTGTCTATATTAATCTACTACTTAAAATTCATTTATATTCCTTTGCCTTAAATGATAGTAGTAACTATGACTGTTATTTTTTACGATCCTACTACTTACTATTTGCCAAGAACTCCATAAAGTATATTTTATATACATTATACGAGAAAACTAGAAGTTACATCTATGCCAGCTGGTTTTTCTCTTTCATATCTATTTCCTCTACACAAAAACTAATTCCTTAATATTTAAGGTTCTTTAGAATCTAACTGATATCTACTTGTCAACCCTTACCTTACACTACAGCTTTACATGCTAGTCTTCAACCACACAAAGCCACTTTGAAAGCAAATCCTTTGCCTGATTCCTGACTCATATAGTTCATTCTACCCAAAATACCTACCCACCTTCACTCCCATGTTCATGCTTATCCTTCATGAGTTAACTTAGCTGTCACATCCAGGTTAGATGAGCAAGTATTTTATAATCCTATAGTTCTCTGAATATTCCAATCTAGCATGTACTATAATTACCAGTTTATCATCTACTTCTTCTGATAAACTCTAAGTGTCTCTAAAACAAGGACACTAATCCTTGGATGAAACATCCATATTAAGGCTATCCCCAGAATACTTAATAAAGGATGGTGACATGAAATAATTATCATTCAGGAAATAGCCAATAAGTCAGTGTGATCAGCATACTGGAGTCAAAAAGGGATGTGAGAAACAACACTGGGACATTGGTTTGGGTAGATCAGATCTTGAATGCTGACATAAAGATATTTTTGCTATACCTGAAGAAGAGCCATTTGATGTTTTCAAACAAGCAATGGACAAAATTTGATGTGTGTTTTAAGAAAATAATGAATAGTAATGAGATGAGAGGTGAGCAGCTGGAGACAAAGATAAAAAGACAGTCTAGGTTGGGTGCGTGGCTCAGGGCTGTAACCCCAGCACTTTGGAAGAGGCAGGAGGATCACTTGAGGTCAGGAGTTTGAGACCAGCCTGATCGACATAATGAAACCCTCGTCTCTACTAAAAGTACAAAACATTAGCAGGCCATGGTGGTGAGCACCTGCAATCCCAGTTACTTGGGAGGCTGAAGCAGGAGAATCACTTCAACCTGGGAGGCAGAGGTTGCAGTGAGCTGAGATTGCTCCACTGCACTTCAGCCTAGGTGGCAGAGCCAGAGCAAGACTCCCTCTCAAAAAAAAAAAAAAAAAAGAGTCTGGGCACAGTGGCTCACACCTGTCACCTATAATCCCAGCACTTTGGGAGGCCGAGGCAGGCGAATCACCTGAGGTCGGGAGTTCGAGACCAGCCTGATCAATGTGGAGAAACCCCATCTCTACTAAAAATACAAACATTAGCTGGGTGTGGTGGCACATGTCTATAATCTCAGCTACTTGGGAGGCTGAGGCAGGAGAACTGCTTGAACCTGGGAGGCAGAGGTTGCAGTGAGCTGAGATCTTGCCATTGCACTCTAACCTGGGCAACAAGGGTAAAACCACGTCTCAAAAAAACAAAAAAGTTTAAAAGTTCCAGAAAAAGTTGAAGAGAAATGAGTTCATTTTTAGATAAGCTGATTTCCATAAACTTAGCAAATAACCATGTGCATGTGACCTTTTCTCATTGTTTCACATTCAAATTTTTCCAGATAAATCATTTTATTATATAATTTTTTATCTCTCCAAAAATTAGCATAAAGTTGAAATTTTGAATCTAAAGCTCAACAGTAGGTCAAATCTCGAAAGTTTAAAGTTTGAAGGTTTCCAGAATAATAATGCAAATGGCTGAGACTTCCCAGGAAAGAATGGGGAAATGGCTGCTAGTGAAAAGCTGGCTGTATTTACAAACAAATGACACAACAACATGGAAGGAGAACAGGTGTGGTTAGGGCAAGAAGGAGAACCAACAGAGTATAACATGGATTTAACTACAAACAGTGATGAAGCAGCCCAATCCACAAGATATCCAGAGTGACTTAGACTTTGGTTCCTATCTGTGGTCACAGAAGCTGTTCACAGAATACTAAACAGCCTTCGGGAAGAAATAGCATTTTTAAAATGCCATCCTATATCCAAACACTCCAAATTAAACTGCTTTTCTGATGCTATGGCTCCATCTTTTAGTATAGAAAAATAATTCTTCTGATTGTTTTATCTCTTGCTATTAGGAAAGGTTTTGTATCACTGGTAAATTTTTGTTAATTGAGATTATAAAATTGCAGTAAGCTACTCATCAAATTACTAATCTAATAGTTTTTTCTGGTGACAATTTATCAGTATGGCAATTTTAATTAAACATGTTTTCCAGAATGGTAAACATTCAAGACCATATAGGACATTTTCCCCTATTTTCAGATTGATATCTTTAAACAAGAGTATTTGGAAATTTAGTAGTAATAAGTTTGTAAGAAAAAATCCTATTCTCCACAAACTATTCTAACAAGAAACATTGAGAAGAGCAAAAATTCCTTTAACTGGAAAGTTATAAAAGCTTTTCTTTTACATAATGATTTCGGTAGGCCCTATAAAGATCCTTTGAAACTATTAGAATCTGATCATCTTAAAAATATATATATTGGTATCCACAATTTCTGAGTTCTTATTGTAAGGAAAGAGACCACACAGAAAGGACGTAACAATGGTATGGAAACTTAGCATCCTCTCCAATTGGACTCTTTATTGCAGACTTATTGCTTCCGTGTGTGTGTGTATGTGTGTGTGTGTGTGTGTGTGTGTGTGTGTGTGTGTGTGTTTCTTAAAAAATCTTTAACTCAACCACATCCCTAAAATTTTTGGCACTCTTTTTAAGCACTGAATCCAAAGCAGGAGAAAAAAATATATAACTTTTAAAAGAAATTATCACAGAACTCTATCAGACTCAGGATTTGTTTCTTCATTATGGAGGTGTGTTGGAAATTAATAATAAAGGCCGATTTACAATCTTTAAAAAAAGTCGGCCGGGCGTGGTGGCTCAAGCCTGTAATCCCAGCACTTTGGGAGGCCGAGGCGGGTGGATCACGAGGTCGAGAGATCGAGACCATCCTGGTCAACATGGTGAAACCCCGTCTCTACTAAAAGTGCAAAAAATTAGCTGGGCATGGTGGCACGTGCCTGTAATCCCAGCTACTCAGGAGGCTGAGGCAGGAGAATTGCCTGAGCCCAGGAGGCGGAGGTTGCAGTGAGCCGAGATCGCGCCATTGCACTCCAGCCTGGGTAACAAGGGCGAAACTCCGTGTCAAAAAAAAAAAAAAAAAAAAGTTTACTCTATTTAAACCAGCCAAAATACCATAAATTATCTCATCTTAATATTTAAATAAATAATAGCCATGTTGAATATTACATTCTAGAACACATAAATTAATTTGGGGGATATTAAAATAGATGAGGTTAACACTTTTGCAACCTAAAGGCTTTTTTTTTTTTGGAAAATATGTGGTTACATGAAGCTGAGGAACACAAGCATCAAATAAAATGAATTCATATAATTTTCTGAAACAATAAAATCTTTGCTAAAAATACACAATAAAAAGAACAATGAATTCTTTATACTCTACAGTCATTGCACTTTCCCACAAATTAGAGTGCATAATTCATGACTCCCTAAAAGAAGCATTTTAAGTTACAGTATGTGTCAAGTAAAAGAAAAGAATGAAAAGTTCCCATACCCTGAAGTGAGAACAGATGGGAATTAGATAAGAAGAGAGAGTGTAGCTTTAGATGACTGACCAAGAAATCTTCCCCAGAGCAGGGCCAAATATACCAGACCTCAGCTTGTTCTGCCTTCCAGCTAATTTCCAAATTAAATCCAAGAGAAATGCAAAGCACCTAGTAGATTAGATGCATGGTTTTTAATTTTTGCAATCATTTATTTCTCTCTGTACATATAAATTATATAAAGAAACCTTAAATAAGTTTAAAAATTATGCCTAATCAATATAAAGTAGTCTTCTAATCACTTTTGTGAGTTTAGCACTATTCCAGACTAAGACTGTTAACAATAAATTTCTGTAAAATTGTAAAATAGGTTTACCGAAAAAAGTAGCAGGCAAACCCAAGATGTGGGCACTGAATTCCTTGCACGAATAGAACCATCTGCCATAAGCAAGAGTTTTGTAAATAAATGATGACTCCATCCTATATTCATTCTTTTCATATTTGATCTGTACACTAAAATAGCTTTAAATATAATGCCAATACTACTTCTTATAAACAAAAGTTCCCTTATTTGATATTTAATTTTATATAGCATAATATAATTTTTCTATCTAAAAATACAAGTTATAAACTTAAAAGAATACTCTCTATAGTACTGTATTTGCGTCAATATTTTTAATATAGGTAATAATTTGAAACTTGAATGAAACAGAATAGTTCATATTTTCAGGCGTTTTCAAATTTTAATGTGTTTTAAAACAATAATTTTACTATTAATAATAATTCTATTAAAATATTTTAAAAGCAATTTTGTAGGATATACTATGAGCTTTTAAAAAGCTACCAGATATCTTCTATCAAAAATCAGCTGTGGAGCAATTTCTTTTTTCATTTGCTTTAACATAAAACTTGCATTTGTTGAAACAGTAACTTCACATTTTAATCAAAAGTACTCAGATTTATACATCATTCTTAGCCACGATTTAAAACATCTTTTCCAAGACAACAATGATAAGTTGTCTGTATACATTTTCTCTGCCATCCCAGAAAGTTGGCTTTCAATATCTTAACCCTATTTTGTCTTTTTGAACCTGACAAAATACACCCCAAAAAAGAAATAGAGAAATATGAATCATCCTAAGTGGTGAAAGCAAAATGAACCTCAAGCTTAGGTGATTTCAGTTTAAACAACCCAAGGCACTGGTAATTTGATACAGGTTTCACTTATAATGTGGAACAAGGCTTTCCATAGAGAGGATGCTCAATACAGCATAATGCATAGTTAAATATGTGCATGAAAGAATTACTGAAAATTGTATTTTATTACTCAAAATTATATGCAAAAATTACCAAAGAAAAAGAAAAAAAAATTTTCAAGTGTCTAGTTTTCTTTTTTTCTAATCTTCCTTATCAGTAAATAGAAGCCATAAGAGGCAAACATTTAGGGATATCATGCTCATTAAATTTTATAAAAGTTCATTTTCTATACTTTATGCAAATAAAATCTGAATTAAGCAAAAAATGCTGTGGACATTTAAATTTCTCACATTAATAAATTCAAATTATCCAAAATATTAAATATAATTCCTCCATCAAATATTACACTATTGTGTTAAGTCATTTTGTGGTTAGCTGGTTGAATAACTTTACCATGAAGAACAGAACATTTTATAGTGGATTCAAAACTTCTATTATCTTTCTAGTGGAAGGCAGGGGATTTTGAATAAAGAGTGCATATGCACACACTTAACGATTATTCAAGACTCCTGTCTAGTCCCAGATATTTCACTGTCTTTATAAAATGGGTAAGTCACAAACACTCTGGATGACACTCATCTGTAAAAAGAATACAGTTGGTTTATATTAACATTTCTCAAACTATAGGCTATGGACACACGAGGATCTATGAACACATTCTTGGGAGTCTGACAATATTACAAGATGGTATGTTTTAGTGTCTTCATATTATTATATAAATATGATTATATACTGATAATCTCATTGACAATTTTTACAACTGATTATTATCACATAATTTCGGGATCTGAATTTGATATTATTTTTACATTTTATGTTAGTTATAGTGACTATGTTTACTTCTTAATATAGTGTTTCTCAAAATGGGATTCACTGATGTATTCTTGGCACCTGAGAGACATTTTTCTATTAACACGAGACCATGTATTATTAAGACCAAGAGATACTAGATTGGATCGTCTTTCTAATTCTATTATAAAAAATGTTGTATTCGATTGCAGTCTACCAATACCTTACAGCAATCCAATTTTAAAAGCACACTTAGAGAAAGCAAACTTCACAAGAGGAGTTACAGTATCTAATTCCAACTAAGTTCTACTTTTTTTCTTTTTATAATTATATGCAAATGAAACTTTCACGATATCAATAAGCAGTGAGCAAAACATAGCAAGACTGTCAAAGTTTCAATTAGCAACAACCATTATCCTTTCAAGTGGTTTAGTAAACTACGTATTAACTATAAGTCAGAAAACCTAGTTTCTTTTTCCAGTTTTGCCCCTGGCTTGAAATGGTTGCCCCAATCTTTGTATTATGCTACTCAATGTATAAAACACACAATAAATACTAGGTACTCATGTTATATAATAATAATCAGTATGTTTTAAATTTTAATTGACATATAGTAACTAGGAAAGAGCAAATCAACAAAACTCAAATATTTGCTTATTATCAGTGATTATATATAAAATATAAAAATAAATTTTGTTTTTGACTATAGGGATTACTTTGATCTAGTTTTTAAGACATTCATGTTTAAATTGGCTTCATCTAATTTACAAATATTTGTAATTTTGCAATTAGCACTTAAGGTATTTCATTGGTAAAAATCATTGTTTGCTGGTTAAACATCTAAAAAAAAACCATTATCCATATATCATAATTCTGTAACAATATAGTAAGCCATATACTCTTAAAGGAATTCTCTATTCATGTATCTTAATAATTAAAGCATCTCCATACCAGTCAAGAGAAGTAAAGTGTGTGCAAACTGCGAAGATAATCTGAATTTAAAATACACACGCCTTCCATTTAAAATATGGCTACTTAATTTTCAATTTAAAAAGTAGGAAGAATGAAACTACCTTAAATTATCTAATGTGTGTCTATGATATAAATTTGAATACAGATTTTAGGCAAAACTCTCCAGAAAGAAGAGTATAAAATTTTTTCTTGATATGTGGCATCTTGAGCATTGTTTTAAAAAAGATGTTTTTAAACAATTTCTAAAGCATTTCCAATACCATAGCATAATTTGAATAATTAACATAAATAATTTTTAAATTACTTATATTTAAATTATTGAATTTTGAGAGATTCATTTTTTGAATGTGACGGCTGAGAAAATCTAAGATCAATTTCACAATCAACCAATTCCATAACAACCTTAGGTCATATAAACAGGGAATGGAAACAGATTCAAATAACATTTTTCTTTTCCTGTTAACCTAGCAAACATAAGCAAAGTTAATTTAACAGACTCATTCCAAACTTTCTTCTTCCCATAAAAAATTTTTCAGCTTTTATTATTTTAAGATATATTTTCTGGAAGATTAATTAGACCATTAACTAATGAACAGTAAAGTACGGTCAGAATAAAAAATTTAAAAAAAAATTTACTTATCACAGTATATGAAAGCATGCACTACATTTCCATAAAATGCATGCTTTCATATACTCTGATAGGTAATTTATTTTCTTCTGGAATTGGCATGTGCAATTGTACAAGCATTGAAATCAGTTCCAAGAATTACCCTACCTGAATTGTAGAGCTGATCTCCGATGCAAAGCCGCCTGTCAAGGGAGCCTCGTGACTGATTAGCAGTCGCCCTGTTTTGATCACAGACTGAAAGAGCAAAGGAAAACTTGATGTTAAAAAGAATATCTATTTTATGAATGTCTACATAAAGAATATCCCTTTATGTATATGATGGTGGTTTTAATTCAGTAATAAAAATTATACCAATTCAATAAATAGTGTAAAAATCAGTAATTCAATTGTATGCCAGTAAGTTACAATTCCCTTTTGACAGGTCAGTCTTCTGATTTTCGTACTGTAAAAATTTTTTCAATATGAAAATATTTTCAGTAGAAAAGAAAAATGAGATTTGTAATTCTACATATGCAATTAAAAATGCATATCCTTTATTATATGATACATTTGTGTTATAAACTGAAATACCATATTTCATATTTCAATGTCAATATTTTTCTTCATGTTACAGAGTGAAAGTGCTTTTTATTCATTTTGGACATGTTTGGATATAAATAACAATAGCCTTAATAAATACTGTTTTATGGAAAAGGAAAACACAAAAATAGTACGTGAAAGCAAAGAAAAAAATTCAGCAGTAAGAAATCCTTGCAAAAATAAAATGGTTAGAATCCCGTTTGTTAATGTGCTCTAAAATCTGGCTGATGACCCACTCCATTTTAAGGGGGGAAATGTCATAAACAATGAGTACGTATTCTCAACATTTGTTAAATGTGGTTATCCACACTGTGCGTGATATACTCTGCACAATATTAAATTAAAAAGTTTAGCAATGATATCATAGCAGGATGCCAGCTGTGCTGGCAGGTAAAAACTATTAAAATCAATGGGTTATTGTTTAAAATATGTTGAAAAATTACCATAGTACCAAAGAGAAATAGCAGTTTTGTCTTTAGGTTTTCTTAAAATTTGATATCACCTTTATTAAAATCTGTTACTATTTCATATATACAAAATAAAATCTTTCAAGCAAAGATATGTATTGAAATAAAACATTTCATTCATTCTAGGTAATTATAGTTCAGAATTTTTAAAGTATGCAGAAGTTTTAACCAGCATATGTTAAATCCCAAGATATGGCCAGTAGCCATGACAAAAATAAGTTAACCGTATCTACTAAGTAAATACTGGCTGAAGAACATAAAATTTTATGAACACCTTAATGAATACCACTCCACCACCAGTGAAATGCTAATCTTAGGATATTTGTATTGGGCTTTCTATGATTGTGATTAATTATGCCATTTGTAAGATTCACAAATTAAATTTCAATGTACCTGTACAGAAATATAAAAAAAAACAAAAGTATTCCACAATCACAAAACAACAAATGTAGTCTTAAAGTGTTTCTAAAAGATGCCTTGACTTTAAGAATAAACAATGAAAAAAAGGTTGACAGCCAAAATCCATACAAGCTATCTAGTGCATCTTAAATTTCTAGCAGATAGAAACTTCTATAAAAATGTTGTTACCCTAATACCCTACACAACCAAATTGGTCCTTTTTGTCTGAACTCAGGCCTATCCAAAATCAAACAACAACCTTTAGAATAATCGCTGAAAGCCACCAAGCAACCAGGGCAGATGTCCTATGTATCCAATAGCCTATGCAGATGGCCACAGAGTACAGTGGTGAAATCAAGCACAGATGATCAAGGACAAAAGCTTCCAACATTTGAGGTTGATGCAACATGATTTGTAAGCAGATGAAATCTGGAGCCCTTCAGCAGAGGAATGACTAAACAGACCAATATGCATCAACACAGTAGAGTATTATGCAGCCATGAAAAAGACTGAGGACATGTAAAAACACCCATGACAAATTAATTGGTAAATGAGCAAGTTGCAGGACAATATAATCTCATATTTTGCTAAAACAACCACCACAACAGTCAGCACACCAAGAAACATATCTTTTCAACATGTACATCGAGCCAACACATACAAACAGTCTAGAAACTTTCATACTGAAATATCAAAAACTGTTTCTCCTGAGGACTCCCAGTGAAGGAAGTATAGGACAGAGGCTTTTACTTTTTGCTTTATGTATGTTTAGATCACTGAAAGTACTCTAGTAAGTCTAAAATAAATAAAAATAAAGGGAAAGTCCTTGAATTGGTGCCAAGGATTTAAAACTACATGTTATTTTGTAGTTATAGTCTTCTCAAAAAAATGTAATAATGTTTTTGTGATATCTTAGGACTAGCCTCAGAAACAAGGGAATCCTGAGATCCCAAACTCCAGAAGCAAATAAGCACACTAACGACGCAGGGAGTCAGTCTTCCCATCCCATTCTGTGTGATCTGCTTCAGGTCAGGACCATATCCAGGTCATCACTTGGTCCTCAAAGTTGTTAGATTCTCGATAAAATGGCATCGGACAAGTTCAAGTTCTGCAACACGTCTGTATGTGCATTACAAAAATTGCATGTTCTCAGATGAGGAGTTAGGCAGACAGATATGAAAATAATTGCAGAAATTTTGAAAACACCAAGAACTACAGAAAAAAACACAATAAAAGTAATCATACTTTTAGTTTGTGGAAATTGCCATTAATCTACAAACAAGTGGAACAAAAATAGTGCTGCAAGAAGACAGGAGTCAGAAGTAACAACCACAATTATAAACGATGATTGCCACAAAGATTGCTATGTGCTAGGCTCTGAGCTGAGTATTTTACATTGAGTTACTTCACTTAATTTGGAAAGCACTTATTATTCATTTTTGCTTCTTAAAAATCATTGCTGATATCTAAAAGTATTAAAACGTATTGTTATGCCAAAATTCTGAAAATGCAAAAATTTAGAGTACTGATATTTTCAGTCACACTCAATTAGCATATAATAAACTGTCTGACAACAGTTCAATCATTTTGTGAGGTACAGTAGAAATTTAACTTGTTATATATATGCTTTTTAATCATTCACAGTTTTAATTTACTAAAATTCCTGAAGATTGCTTTTCTATGCTACTTTGGAAAATATTAACACTGTTAGTATTGTGAAAATGAGATCAGCATAAATCTACAAAACAAGAGAATGTTACTCTTTGTATTCTATTTTAATTAGATACTCTGATTAAAGTATATGTTTCTGTCCACTTTAACAGACTTTTAATGTTCACATATCTAGGCAAAATAATATGTGACTGTCAAGAAATTTCCCTAACCATGTTTAGCATTTTTATACACTTAGTAAAAATTAATACAGTGTGTTCAATGAAGATAACCATTAACCTTTTTAAGATAAATAACCATAGATACAATACTAATAGTTTAAAAAAATATTTTCTTCCAAAGAAAATAAATTTTAAAGTTTTTAAATTTTCTTCTGAGATAAATTCATCACTTGAAACAAATTAAAAGTGTGTAAACAACTTTTCAGGATGAAAGCTGAACCTATCAAAGCCAGGAAAGATCACGTAAGGCTGGATTTGCAAGTATCTGCTTCTCCAACTCTTTACCACTAAGAACTGTTTCTAGATTCTGACCTATGGCAGATGGAGCACCAATGAGTTAGAGGTGGCAAATGACATCAGACAAAGCTAAGCCAATTAAAGATCAGGACTCTGAATAACTCAGGACACTCTGTGTCCTCTACCACAAAACAAAAGGACTTTGTTTCTTGCAAGGGCTCTAAAAGATTTGTCAAAAAAGCAGTAAAAACAGTCCTGAAAGGCTCGTAGTTTTCTCACCACTTCAGTTAGTCATTCCCTCCAACAGAGCATTAGTGGCATGCTATTACAATAGGAGCAATCGAAATCCCAACCCTGTACACACAGCATTGCCAAAGGCAGATATATCAAGGCATCATGTTCTGCTGGAACCCTCAGCTTGTTTCTTGTTTGGCCACCCCATAACTTTTCCCCATTATCCATTTTCTACCCAAATGTCTTTACAAAAGGCCATAAATTAATCTATGCAGAATGTCTAGCACAGTGCTGCAAACATTGTAGACACTCGAGAAAGTTAGCTAGATAAAAAAAATCCATTAAAAATTATTTAACCTTATTATGCATATCCTCTTTTATTTATGCTATTGCATTCTTAGCACAATCCATTTTCAAGGTAGTGCAAAAGCATATACTTGACCACATCCAAGAACAATTCAATGATGAAGTAGCAGGCTCCAAATTGATGATATTTTAATGTAGTTTTAACAAAAAGGTATCTGTGGTAACAGGAGAACTGCTAAGTTATATTCTGTTAAAATGACTGCACAGCCTTTGGCTGCCCAAACATCAGACATATGTTTTAGTGAATATAGCCTTTAAAGCTTTTAACGCAATCCAACCAGGAAAACTGTTAAGTTGTCATTCTAGGAGAACTGATAAAGAAACGCAAACCACAAAGCTTCCATATGCCTGAAAGTGCAACATCGACATTTGAAAAGCAAAATATTTATCATCTATCTATCTATATTTTTTATTTCCTCCTCAAAATCTATAGCAAGATTGTCTACCTACAGACAATTCATCCTTACCTACACCAAGTACAGCAGCCTATTTCTGACTGCTAATAAGATAAGGTTAAAAAAAAAAAAGCAACATTTTTGACAGGCAATTTATAGCTCTTTTAATATCTTCTATCTGAATACACAGTTAATTAAAAGCAAAAGAAACACCAAAGCTAGTCTGCCTCAGTTCCTTCCAAAATCAAGAGAACCTCATAAATGTGATGTACACATATAAATACAATTAATGATAAAATCACAGCACATACACTTCATTAATCAAAAGCATATTATTTATGCAAACTACAATCATTAAGAATAAAATTTTGATGAACCTCAATTATCAATGCAAATGAGTTAGATACATTTTTTTGAGATGTTTTCTTGTTTGGTAGCCAAAAGCATGTAACAAGTTAGCCAGAAAAACATCATAATTACTCACAGATTAACAAAGGTATTAATATATGCCTAGCAATTTATTAATCAGCATTACCTCCTCTGATATTCCACTGGAGAAAAACCAGTGCTAAACAACAATAACAAAAAAAAAAAAAAAAACAGTCCTGAGTTTCAGAGAAAGTTCTGAAAACTCCATTCTGGCAAAAATGCTGGTGATGGCATTACACATATTTTGTTGTAGGAAAGTGTAAACCAAGAAAAACTAAATTGTCAGGGCTTTATCACCCATGCAGAAAAAGTACAAAAAGGAACAAGCAGAGCACAAAAACAATGCATAAAGAGCTAAAGAATGAGCAAATAATGTTGACAAAGAAATGAAACATTTGGGAAATTTTTGGACATACTCGCTGGTTCATTTTTTCCTCAATGATTTGTATAATCAGAACTGAAATACTGAAGAACCCAAGAAAAACTGCTTTTGCAAAATTAAAAGTGGACATCTTTCTGAAACCTACTCCAAATATTTCAGATAAACATGTTCCTGTCAGTCAACCTTACCTTTGCAAACTGCTTTCTATGCATTATGCTCCAGGCATGTCAGTCCCCTTGCTACTCTGTGTGATCGATAGTTTTTCGCCTCAGACATCCTTCCTCACCTTGGCAGACATTCTATCCCTCCCTCAAGACCCATCTCACAAAACCCTTCCTCTCTGGTCCCCCTCAACCAGCTGGGCCTTCTCTTACATTAAACCCCATGGTACTTTTTCTCCTTTTTCTTGTCAGATAGTCTATATACTAGTGATCATTTACCAGTAGAATTTCAAGGAGCTGACAACGCAAAATATTATATGAAACCTAAAACCAGGTTACAAGGGCAAGAATCAAGTATAGTAATAAGGTGAAGGCAGCACACACTGCTGTACCACTCTATCTTAGGAAGACACATGATTTACCTCATAGTACAGATATGTATGAGTAATCCTCCAAGCTCATGCTAAATTACAAGTTTAAAGACAGAAACTCTTATAATGTCTACTGCAGAAAACAGCACATGGCAAACAGATATTAAATTGAGCAAACTATGCTCTTTGTATATTAGTGAAAGATAAATAGCTTGAAATTGTTTTGAGGGATTTTTTTCATGGGTGGAGGGGTGGTCTCTATACTATCTCCTTCAGTACTCCAAATCATTCTAGAGCATGCAATTTGGAACTATCAAATATTCTGTACCTAACTAGAATACCTAATACATTGTATATGTGGACCCTAAAAAAATTGTGCTTATATTGTTCCCCCCAAACATCACACAGACACAGTAATTTACATGAATAACTCTTGAAGCCTGGAAGTTTCTGATGCCTTTCATATCTTAGGAGGGACTGCTAATATTATTAGGATGCTGAAAGAGAAGTCCTAAAACCTAAGCTCTAATTGTTCTAATTGCGATAGAGGAGTACCCTGGGCCAACTCTCTCTACCTGTTTTTCCTACTCGAGACTCATTTTAGAATAAGGAGTTTGCAGTACAATACACACTTCTGTGTACCTTTTTAAACATGCATGATGGCAGCAAATACACAAACAGTGAGTTGGTCTTGAACACAAACTTCCCTTTCCTCCTGAAAAAAAGGTCACCATGGTGGCAAAGGTATTGTACTGGACTAGAGGACATTTATTAGAGATGTAGTTAAACATGGGTAAATATTAAATAACTGCTTTCAAAAGTTTTTTGCCCCATTTCCCTGTCAGCTTAAACATCAAACAAAGCATAACCACCTGTAGGTAGCAACATAATTATTTCTGCCAAAACAATATTTCAAAGATTGAAGTAGCTGCTTGTCAGGTTGTTTTTGTATCTTCATTTTTACTTTTCTATCAGTTTTTAAAAATATTTTTATAAACTTATACCTAATCTCCACGTCAACTTAATCAATCTCTTTATGAAGAAAAGAAATTGTTACATGTGATTTGGCTATTAATACTGTTGACTTCCATATCACAGAATTTTAGAAAACTATTGAAAAGGACTACTAAAAAGGCAAGCTGTACTTTTGAAACACACTCAGGGTGCTGCATCTTCCACACTTTTCTATTCTTATAAGACCCTTCCTGGCTCTTCTAGGCTTTTTCTTTGGAGTTGGCAGGGGCAGGAGGCATTTGGAAGTACCACATAACTAAAGCCTTACTATAAATATGCTACGCTCTTCTAATAAATAAAGAAGTGAGAGTTCATGAGCTACAGCACAGTATTGGGCAAATTTAGAACCTGACCTAACCACGAAGACCACTGTCTTTATGGTATCGTTCCATTACCTTTATCATTCATTAATTCCAGCAGTTTACCTTCATTCAAGTGATTACTTTGTTACCATGGTGTTAATATGTATTATATTGTTCCAAATTTAGCATTGAGGTTATAATTATAGGCTGACTGAAATATCCCATAAAGATAGTTTTGTTTGTTTTCCCATTTTAATCATTTCTAATTGTACAGTTCTGTGGCATTAAGTACATTGATGTTTTACATAACCATCACACCCATCCATCACTAGTACTTATCCATCCTCCTAGCAAAACTCTGTAGCCGTTAAACAATAATTCCTCATTCCCTCTTCCTCCAAACACTTGGTATCATTCTACTTTCTGTCTCTATGAATCTGACTAGTTTAGGAATCTCATATAAATGGATTCATACAATATTTGTCATTTTGTGACTGTCTTATTTCACGTTGCATAATGTTTTCAAGATTCATCTAAGCTATATCATGTGTCAAAATTTCCCTCCTTTCAAACTGAGTAATATCCCACTGTATGTATATATCACATTTTGTTTATATACTCAACTATCGATAGAAGCTTAAGTTACTTTTACCTTTTGGCTACTGTGAGTACTGCTGCTATGAACATAAGTGTACAAATATAGGTTCAAGTCCCTGCTTTCACTTCTTTTGTATATACACCCAGAAGTGGAATTGCTGGGTCATGCTGTAATTGTTTAATTTTTTTTCAGAAATAGCCATACTAATTTCCAAAGATGCTATACCATTTTACATTACCACCAACAGTGCACAGAGATGTAGTTTCTCCACATCTGAGCCAACACTTATTTTCTGTAGTTTTGACAGTAGCCATCCCAATGGGTATGAGGTAGCATCTCATTGTGATTGTGATTTGCATTTCCCTAATAATTAGTGGTGGTGAGCAATTTTCAGGTGCTTATTGGCCAGTGACATATCTTTTTTGGAGAAACGTCTATCTGGGTCTTTTCTCCATTTTTTAATTGCCCTGTTTAATGTTTTGTTGTTGATTTCGTGCTTTAAAGGTACTTAATACATCTAATTTCTTAAACTGGTCCCTTTGAGGATTGGAAAGAAAATCTTTTCAGAATATGATACTCCATATGGAAAAATATATAATTAAATCTCAATTGTTTACCATGTCCTCTTTCCTTAAAAAGCATCACATTCTGGTTTCCTCACCATCCTCCATTCTGAAACAGACAGCGGAAAAAATTTTCCTGATATCATCAGTGTCACAGATCCCCTGTCAGACTGCTTATCCACAACAGCACTCCTCTCTTGAAAAATCTTCAATGGGTAATCAGCTAATTAGAATCTTAAAGATAACTTATAAATAGTAACAGCACCTGTAATTCACTGCTATGGAAGCAAAGGAGACAAGTTACACACTAGAGAACCTCTGAGCCTCATAGCTTTGCTCCATATTGTGCCCGTAATTAGGCGATAAATAACGCCAACTAAGAAAATTTTGAACATTAGTACATACCAGAAAATCACTTTCACCATCTTATTTGAGTATTACCTGCAATTTCTCAATTAACCTTTAATGTTGTATAAATTCCAAAGATCATCAGTTCATATTAAAACAATTTCTTGAGCCACATGTGCTAATACTGGGGAAGCAAAGACGAGTTAACCCAAGTCCCTAAAGGGTTGTACTGTATGTCACCACAATGCCCTGGGGCAAAGCATACCCCAAAAATAAATAAATAATTTAAAGAGTATTTTAAGTGATAATAAAAAACAAGGAAAGGCATGATACTGGTATTAAAAATCAACTTACTTTTGTTAAAAATGAGTTTTTCTAGAATTTTAAATTTCAACTCCTTTGTTCTTTTCTAAAATAATACAGAAAAATGAATTTTTCTCCTCTTAAAACAATTACTAATATCCTCTGCTTTTCAATTCATAAGTCTCCATTTGGCAAATTTTTCTCAAGTGTTGACAACAGAGGGAAATACTATGTCTGGCCATCATAAGAGTTCTAAAGGGTAGAAACTGACATCATCCCTTGTACTCTCAGTATAACGTGAATAAGAAGAAAATGACCCTAACCAAAAGCAAGATTGTCAGGCAGTTACATTTTACACTGCTTTTAAGCACGTATCAAGGGTACAATTTTCCCTGAAGCCAGCTGGTTGCCTACCAAGATCATGCTTCCCAAAGGAATGATCAAAAGTATAAACACTGCTACACTTCTGTATCACCATGGATAAATGGTCCTATTTTCTAAAACCTGGTCCAATTCTGTTGGAATAAATGAATTTTTGGTCCATTACGAAACAAAAATTATGTGTAGTTCATAATACATGAGCAAGGCTTAAAATCTTTTGGGTCTTTTTGGGGTATGACTCAAAAAATGTTGGAGTATTTCAGCAAAAATTACACATCTTTTTTAGTATATATAACTAAGATGGCACAGAAAGAAATAAAATATATAACTTATGTATCTTCATTAAAACCAATTATCCCATGGTTTTTAATTATGTATTTAAGCTATTAATATGACAGGTAGATTCAGGAAAACAATTATTTAGCAGAAATAGCATTATCTGTCCATAAAACAGTCATGGATTATTTAATAGAGAAGGTAGGAATACAGAGACACAGAAATTTATTGTGTTTTTTTCTTTTTTTGAGACAGGGTCTTGGTCTGTCACCCACGCTGGAGAGCAGTGGCACAACAGAGGCACAAAACTCTTAAGGCCAAAAATTATATTATTGCTAATAGGGTATCAGTGAGAAGATATAATAACAACAGTTCTCCAGAAATACAATTTAATATTTAAAAATCATTTTTTATCTAGATTTAAATCCTTTTGTTCAGGAAAAAAGGTTTAGTAATTTTCTTTCCTTACAATGCCCAAGAATATCAACAATGCATTCCTATTTGCTTTACAATTATTTATTCTGCAATGCTTTCATTGACAAGGACTACAACAGTAACATTTTCTGGCCATTATCCCAGAAGAAGTGAAATATACTTATAATAGCTTAGGTTGTGAATGACAGTCTTTTATTTTTTTTGAGGAGTGATCCAAGATTTTGTGCTTGGCTTACTTTATGATAAAAAGTTGGTCATTTTGCTACATTGTCTATGAATAAAGTAACTAATTATTATAAAAGAGAAATACCACTACTAAATAAAGAAAATGTTCTATTGCTCTACTGATTTTTTAAAATCAGTTTAAAAATAAGGATAAAGTGGCATTTCACCAATTAATTTCAGAAAATAATTTAAATTTAAATTCTGACAAAGGTATGTAGTTAAAATCTTCCTTACATTGCCATAGGCAATGTAAACTGGCATAAGTCTTTAAAGAAATATTTTGGGAATATATTTGCCAAAAGCTACTAAATGTTCAAATCCTGAAATAAGGAATCTCAGTTCTGAGACTTTATTCTCAGAAGACTGCAAAAGATGTAAAATACTGGACTTCTGGTATAGTCGTAAGTGTGTGCATGTGTGTGTTTGTGAGAAACCAGGGTCAAAAAAAATCAGAAAAGTTTAAGAAACACTGTTTTAGAGCAAGGGCCTCATACTAAAGACCTAAATACCATATTTGGTCATAGGCAAATTCCACTTAAAGAGACAAAGCACTTTAGAAATACTGCCTTTAAATCCTGTCCACAGCTACCACAGATTGCATACTGCTTCACTAATTTTGTTTCATCTGTCTAATCTCTGCAGGCCCTTTAGAGTGTGACCTCTAGTTCAATGGCAGACAAAACAAGTGGAAAGCTGGCAGCATAAGAGAAGACCTTACCTGTACAGCAGAGCTTCTACACCAGAGATCAAGCTGGGAACTGAACTTCCTACCCTTTGGATGGAAATCTGAGTAGGAGATTCCCCCAGTGAACAAATTGAGAGCGAAAGCAAAGTGAACCCACACTCTGGTTATGGGCAAATGAGCCTGTACAAACTGATACCGCCCTATTCAAAGATCAGCAAAGGAAGCAAAACAGACTAAAGCTAACAGAGCCTATTAAAAAAAAAAATGTTGAAAATTATCCTGATCACTCAAAAATAAAAAAGCAGGCCTCTAAAAATAATCTACTTGACATCCAGAAGAAAATATTAAGCAGCCACTGTGTACTCTCAACAGAAGAGATACCCTTTAAGAAATAAGAATAATAGGCTGGGCGTGATGGCTCATGCCTGTAATCCCAGTACTTTGAGAGGCCAAGGCAGGCGAATCATGAGGTTAGGAGTTCGAGACCAGCCTGACCAACATGGTGAAACCTCGTCTCTACTAAAAACACAAAAATTAGCTGAGCATGGTGGTACACTCTTGTAATCCCAGCTACGCAGGAGACTGAGGCAGGAGAATCGCTTGAACCCCAGGGTTGGAGGTTGCAGTGAGCCAAGATCGCGCCACTGCACTCTAGCCTGGGTAACAGAGCAAGATTCTGTTTCAAAAAAAAAAGAAAGAAAGAAAAGGAAAGAAATAAGAATAATAATTCTAAGGCGACAATAAGGCTGGGTGAGAAAGGATACAGATGTAATGTGAGTCTCACAAAGCAGCTAAAACCACATTCGTGAAATGCAAACCCATGACAGTGGTGAATTCATGTTTTATTTTCGTTGTATCGTCCCCCACTGCCTACCGCTGGCAGGGTATATGACGTTCCACATTCAGCAGACCTCAAAACTATTTGCTGAATGAATGAGTAGGGATAAACTGGCCTCAGCAGCAAATGTCTGAAAAATACAGGGGCAAGAAGCAAGCAGACAGGAAGGCAAGGTGAGTAGTAAGTTTTATTTGCTCCTCCTCCCCTGGCCACAGACTAACAGTGAGGAGGCTTTCTCTTGGTTCTCTCTATCCCTTCTGACAGCCAAGGACCACTGACCGCTGCTGGAGAGCATAGAGGGGCTTTCCTCCCATCCTTCCATTTGTCCTTTTCCAAAGTTCACCTGAAGCCTGCTATTGCGGGAATTGGAACTGGAACTAAGAATAAGAAGAAAGGGGAAGAAAAGGAGGTTCATCTTCCCAGTCTGACAGCAACTTAAAAGAATGAGGTACACAAATCACAGACTGCTAACAGCTTTCATTTAGCAAGAGTCACAAGACGATTAACTCATGACCCCAAGATTAAGGGGAATAACTAAGGCAATAAGCAGTGGAAGGTGGTGTGGACAACCAGAGAACACAGTCTCTGACTTAGGGGGCCAAACTCATTTCCGTTTTACGTGAAAGCCAAGCAAAACATGTCTCCCCAGGCCAGATTCTGTCCAAGAGTTTGCAACCTATACTTTAAGGAAACATCTTTGACAAAATGATATTTTTTCCCCAAATATCAAGATGTACTTTCTGTTACGTTATCTTTGCCCACAAAATTACACACTGAATGAGGCAGACTTCCATTCCGGCCTTCCCAAATACTTTGTGGATATTTACCAGTATAAACATCCATTTGGTTGTAAAGTTACATTAAGCAAAGCAGACCCAGTGGTGCAAAAGAAAGAAATTTGAGACATATCTTCACCACGTGTTCCTAAACCCCAGAAAAACAATGAACTACCCAAGATAATGTGAAAATTTAAGTGTTCAGTAGTCCTGCTATATGTTCCAAAATGATATAAGTGGACGATTATGGCATTTGGAATTTTAAATATGCAGGAAAAAGGATTCTATGGCTCTGAAACTTTCCCCCATACTGCACTAGGTAATGTACCATACTTCTGAAGCACTCCTGGTAAGAGTGAGCCCTGCAGTGTGTTTATATACTACTGAAAGGGTGAGAGTCTGTTTCTAGTTTCAAGAGACCCAATAATTTTTAGTCCCTCATAAGAGAAATGTTGTACCAAGAACATCTGCAATAGATGATATGCAGTTTTACTGAGTAAAAGAAGTTTTAGTAAGTTTATCCAAAATACAGTTTTCTAAAAAATTACATAAAAGATAAATGGTAATATTGTATTTTATTACCACATACACACACATACCATTACAACCAGATTTTACTAAATTGCCTATTTTGGCCATCAGTATTGGGAGCTGGCCCAGGCAACTAGCGGTGAGAATGGTGTCTAAAACTAGCGTAACAACAAGTGTGAAGAGGAAGTAAAAACCCACAACCAATGTTTTAAAGCAGTGGAAGAAAATAAAGGTTGTACTATGAAAGTAACCAGGTTTAATTCAGGACCCATACAAAATAGGGGCTGGAAAATCCAAAGACTTAAACAATGAAGATAAGACTAGGAAGTTATTTTCATAGAGTCATGGTGTGGGGTTGGGTTGTAGATACTTATCTCATCTCCTCACCATCATTACTGTCATGGGCCCAGAGGTTACCTACACCTCTACCTTCACTTGGCAAATCTTAACTATATTCAAAAATAAAATTAAAATTTGGGTTTGGGGCTTTACTCATCATAAATTAATGTCTAACAAGCATATAAATTGATGTTTTTGAATCTACTTTGAAGTAGCCCTTTAGTTCTGATGATGACTAATGTCATCATTATTTTCCAATAAGTTAAAAGGAACATATTAGGGTACCATTATTCTTTTGGCTACCTAGAGTCCCAAATAACTTAAGAAATCATTCATAAATCTGTCTTTTAAAAAAAAAATGACAATTTCTCACATCTACCATAAAATTGGATAACCTATAAATATGTGTGGTTATATTTACAAATGTACGCTTCTCACACTTTCTTACCTACACTGTGTGCAGTTCATGTATTTTAAACCACAGCCTCAGATGTAACCAGGAAACCTCTATGAGGGTGGAATCTTAACATAGCTTTCGGTTTTATTGCTCCCTGATCCGACAACTGTATGATGCCAAAGCGTATCACTTTACACTGGTACAGCCAACCATAATTCTGAAATCAGAAGACAACTGACTCTGCATGACTGACACTGAAACCATAATATTGTAGCTGGCCTGAAGCAGCAGCAAGCTGCTGATCAGTAAGCAAGACAGAGGAAAGGAAAGATTTGCTGGAGAAAGACATTCAAGACATAAATCTCCAAATTCTCAATAAACTTAAACCAGCAGAGTCCAATATCCAATCTGGAAAATGTCAAAGGTCAGGTTTTTTAACAAAATTAAGTGGGGAGATTAATAATATTAATAAGTATATCCACACTGCATTCAATACTGAGCTGCTTCAGGACCACTTTTAGAAACCACAATATGATATCACTCCCTATGCCAGGACATCTTACAGCAATGGCCTCATATTGAGGAAAAAAATTTGTAAATAAAACAGCAAACTGTAACTAGAGGCATAGAGTGTAGGCACTCTATAGCTTGAAAGAAAGAACTACAGAAAAGTTTGGAAGAAAATTATAACCCCAAGAATTACAGTATAAAGGTGAAAAATATAACTTATGTCTTCATGTTGTTAACTTGAGCATCAGTGATAGAATGTATGAGTGCTGCTGCAATGGATGCTTTTCCTACTAACTCTCATCAATTAATACATCAAGGTACATTGATATATTACACATGTACACACCTTGCATTGTCTACTCACTCCCCTCAACAGGATCACTGTTTAGATAGTAGCCCCCAAATCAGCAAGCTTGAGCTGGGAAAAGGCAGGTACCCACTCTCCCGGTGCTTGGGGGAGCTTTGGAGCCATCTGGGCAGCCTGCCCCCTTGGGCTGCTCCCCTGATCCTTACCTTTAATCTCAATGGCATCAGACCCCCCTTTTTTTCTCTTCTTTTCACAGGTGTTGATGAATTTTTGTCCTTTTATTTTTTGTAAAAGAAAGTATTTGAGAATTTAATACCAAAATGGTTTAAAACACAGTAAAGTAGAAGCCACTATCAATGGAAACAAAGGAATGAATTATGAAAGGTCATCATGGATGATTCATTTTTGGAAAACAATAGAAACTTTCCTACTTCGAATAGATTTTGAAAATATTAACAGCAATTAGTATATTATAGTGCTCATAATTAATTATGGTACTTATCTCTTTTCCATATTATAGTTTATGGAGGTGCAATAAACTATATTGTGCTGTTAGCAAAAGTACAATAAGGTATAAAACCAAAACAACTGAGACTTGGGCTCTGTCTTCAAAAAGTATACAATGCAGGAGATTATTAAATGCATTTTTCTAAGTATATAGAAAAAGCAGATATAAGATATGGTGACAATGTAATCAGACTCATTTTTAAACAACAAACATTCCTCTTCAAAACACCCGAAGAAAAAATTGTTCTAACAATGAAGCTTTTATTTCACACATTTTGGGAAATTTGAAGGGAATGATCTTTTTGTTACATATAAAGAGATTATCTGTTTTTCTATCTATCTAATCTATCTATCATCTATCTATCTATCTATCTACGTATCTATGTATGTATGTATCTATCTATCTATCTATCCATCCATCCATACATACATCCATCCACCTGGCTGAAGATAACAGAAATGTATTCTCTCACAGTTCAGGATGCCAAAATTCCAAAATCAAGTTGTCAACAGAGTTATTTCCTTGCCAGAGACTCTGAGAGGGAAATCATTCATGCCTCTCTCAGTTTCTGGGGATTTCTGGCTTTCCTTGGTCTTCTTTGTCTCGTTGTTTTGTTTTGTTTTTAAAAGAGACAGGATTTTACTCTGTCAATAAGCCTGGAGTGCAGTGGTTTGAACACAGCTCATTGTAACCTTGAATTCCTGGGCTCAAGGAATCTTCCAACCTCAACCTCCAGAGTAGATGGGGCCAAAGGTGGGCATCACCATACCTGGCTAATTCTTTTATTTTTATTTTTGTAGACATGGGGTCTTACTATGTTGCCTGGGCTAGTCTTGAACTCTAAGGCTCAAGTGATCCTCCTGCCTAGGCCTCCCAAAGTGCTGGGATCACAGGCATGAGCCATTGCATCCAAGCTGCTGGAATTATCTTTAAAAATCAGTGTACAGACAACTTTAAAAATCACTCACATTACAATTACACTTCATAATACAGAATTTAGAGGGAAAAAGAATCTTATTAAAAAACTATGACATGTGAAAAAAGAAGAACAGGTACCTTAAGAGAGATGGGGACACAATCAGGATAAAATAGAAATAAAGTAAATCATAATAAAATAATAAAGTAAATAAACTAATAATATATTAGGATACCAGCAAATCAGAGGGGAAATTTTCACCTTTTGAGAGTTGATTATAAAAAGGGAAAAGGTGATTTGATGTCCATCCTTGCTGACATCTGAGGCACATTGTACATGTCCCAATAAAACATAAACACTAATACTGATACAACATCCCAGAGAGTTATTTTGTAATAAAGTAATGACTATAATTATTTCAGCATATAATTTATTATGAAATGTTGCATAAAGACAACTTAATTTAATTCAAGTTCTGTAGACTTATTTAAAATACTAAAGGCATGAAAAATTAGTGGTCTATAAAAGCTAAAACTTATTATCTTCTGTAGGATTAAAAACAAGTAGCAGTTAAAAATCTTCTTTCACCAAGAGTCATTAAAAAAACTATAGAATATTCAGAAAAACACTATAAATATAGCTATGAATTTAGGGCAAAAGATCTCCTGTGACTACTATATCAAAGGAAAAATATCATTTTTCTCTTTTCTTTTCTTTCTTTTTGAGACGGAGTTTTGCTCTTGTTACCCAGGCTGGAGTGCAATGGCACGATCTCGGCTCACCACAACCTCCGCCTCCTGGGTTCAGGCAATTCTCCTGTCTCAGCCTCCTGAGTAGCTGGGATTACAGGCACGCGCCACCATGCCCAGCTAATTTTTTTTGTATTTTTAGTTAGAGACAGGGTTTCACCATGTTGGCCAGGATGGTCTCGATCTCTTGACCTCATGATCCACCCGCCTCGGCCTCCCAAAGTGCTGGGAATACAGGCTTGAGCCACCGCTCCCGGCCCTGGAAAAATATCATTTTTATTTATTATTTCTATGCATGGTAAAGTGATTTGACATAGCATGTTGCTTTTTTTGCCTATCATCCATTTCTTCTCCTTTAGGTAATTTTTCCTTTGGAAGTTTATGCCTTCCTAATAAGATAAAATGTTGGAGGGGCTGTCAATCAAAGAAGACCACATTCCCTTGACTAAGGAATGGATACATAGGCCAAGAACAATAAATAAAACTCTCTCCTAAAAGCCCAGCACATGATTAAACAGCATGTGTGTACAAGATCCAAAAACTGATTTGCCTCAATGGTGAAACCTGAAAAGACCATCTACTGCATTCTGCAAACTTCCCCTCTAGACATGCTGTTTCCTCCTCTTCTACGGTGCTTCCCAGATGTTTGTAGGTCTTACCACACACACACAAAATTAACATTTCCGTTGCACACTGGTGTTACAGAACTAGACCGGTCCCTCTGCCCCAGAACTCAACCAAGGGACCTTAGCCTTCAGTGATCAGTATCTGCTGACATCTATCCAATATCTTAAGCCTAGCCGCCTGTCTTGACACAGCTCTACAGGGCCTCGTTCTTCAGCTTGTCCTCAAACTAAAAACTACAAGATATCTTTCTAAATAAACTGCTCTTTAATTTACATTGCTTACAGTTAAATTGCTGATGCAGATGTCATGAGGAAAACAATGTAAAAGATAGCCATGATGATTATAATGACAGTGGTGATGGGATGATGATGATCATGACTATGATGCTGATGGAGGAGGGGGTGAAGAAAGAGAAGGAAGAAGAATGAAATCTAGACTATAAAGAACTTTACAAACAACGTATTTAACGGACTTTTAACTGCAGGAGAGTAGATTTTAAAAATCCAATTAAATCATTCATGCTTAATATTTATGTCACTCAGTATCTCCTGTAGTAAGACAGTATCAGATTTATATATAATTACACTTAGTAAAAATTTCAATGTTAAGAAATTAGGTTTACATTATTTTAAATATTATTTTAAACATTATCCTTTCAAGGATAAGTAACCATCTTAGATGGTGACATATGTATGCAAAGTACACAGCTTTAGGTTTAGTTCATTCAATGCCTTTAAACAATCGAAATTTTTCTCAGCATTTTATTAACTTCAGAAAATTAAGTTTAGAAAAGGTGTTAAAATAACTTATGACCAATAACCTTGTCAAAATGTGGTTTTACAACTAGGACACCAGTGAATGGAGAATTAAGTTATCTTCCTCTAATTCTTTTATAAATATGTTCAGTTTAAGACATGGTCTTACTCATTAAATGCTAACATTGAAAATAATCTGAATGATCTCAGCGATAACATTGTTTGGGCCTGAATTTTTCCAGAAATCTCTCAATTTGCCACATCATTTGATAGAATAAATCAATCAATCCAGTGTTGTATGAAGGAAATTTCTGTTACTTTAAAATGAATGCAACTTCACCATGGGCTTTGCAATCGGGTGGTTTGGATTCAACCCCTAGCACTTCTGCTCACTAGTTGTGTGAACATGGGCAAATTACTTAACCTGTCTAAGATGGCTTCTTCGTCTATAAAAATGATTAATAATACCCAACCAAGTAGTATAGTTAGGAGGCTTAAATAAAATAATGCACACAAAGCTCTTAACGTATTGCCTACAGTAAGCATGCTATAGTGCTAGCTATCACTTTGGCATAAAACTGAACTTTTCTTCTGTGTCGATTCATATTCTCCATTTGTTTATAGTAGCTTTTAAATTTGTATGATGAAGTCCCCACAGCAGCAGCAATGTCCAATAAGTTAATAACTCAATAAAAAATTTGTACACAGCTCATGTTCAAAGTCTTTTTGTATGTCAGATTTGTATGTCTTCATAACTTAACTCTCTCCCATTACTGTGAAAAAAATGAGAGAACAAACCAGCTGTTGATGTTAGTTGCTGCAAGTACTATACACAAACAGAAATACCTAAAAGACAAAGACAGTCTTTCAGACACTAAAAGTAATTTTTGATGAGAACAGAGGATGAATAATATTTGAAAATGTAGGCCGGGAATAGAAGTTGTCTCTTGATAATACATCATCTTCTTGGTTTATACAATAAACAAATGGCAGAAAGAGAGAATTCTAAGCACAGAACAGACACATGATTTACACCCCTTTTAGGAATAGACTGCTTGGAAATGAAGAACATTCAGTTAAAAATAACATCTTAATAGAATTTTGCCTCTTTCCCATATCCCTATGATAGGCTGTGTTCACTAGCCTTTTTAAATAAGTTTATACTGTCCTCAAACCTTTCACAGGAAGCTTTAATACATAATTGTAAAATATCAATTAAGCAATTGGCTCTATTTGAATGTACTTATCTGAAAAATCATGGTAGTATTTGTGAAAAGCTTCACATTCCCATGGCTATTTAGATCCAGCAGATGAGTCAGAACTCAATTTACTTAACAGAGGTATTGTTAACAACAAGAGACCTAGGTTTTTAAATAGCAAAACAAAATAGAATTCCCAAGCTTATCAAATGAAAGTTCCTCAATTTCAACAGTTGTGAATAAAGTGAATCCAGGGTCTATAAAGTTAAATGACTTAACTATTAATACTATCTAGTCAGTAGTGAGGCCAAAACAAGAATCCTAATCTCCCAGAACAACCAAAAGAACAATTCTTGAATAGTTATCACATAATTCCTCAGCCAATAAACAATCTATTCATTCACCATTTAAACCATAACAATTGCTTTTATAACTACTAAGCCCTTTTATCATAATTACATTAAAGCTTCATAACCCTAAGTAGGCTTCGTAGATGAGGGGTTAGGACCAGAGAGGTTAAGTGACTTGCCCAAGTATATACATGGAATCAGTAATTGAGCTTAGATAAGCATGCTGTATCCACTGTACCATGTGAACTTTCACAAGATAGATTCATACTTGCCATACTATAGTCACTCCATCTTCCCCTTATGTTGTACAAGCCTGGATGATCCCAAACCCAATTCTGCATTTAGTGATAAAAGGCAGTTTTGGGTTTCAAAATGGCCTTAGTCATTCCATTCAAGTGACAACAGAAGTACACAGAAGAGGCCTCCCACCTTCCTCAGCTTTCCAGTTATGACTCTTCCTGTCTTCAAGATAAAAAAAAACTCTTCTCTCCCTCTCCCTTTTCCCTCCCATTTCTGTCGATCAAGGGCTGTGACCACAATTTGAGAAAGTAGGAATTAGCCTCTGAGTGTAGACTGAATACATATTGCAAAGGCTAGAATTCATTTTTTTTCTTCCTTCATTTGATAGAAAAAGATTGAGACAGAGGCTGGAATTCTACAGCATAATTCTAGGAGTCACATAAAATGTTTAATACCACAATTTTTTGAGAGTTAGGAGTAAATGCCAGAAGTAAAGATTCATCTGTAAGAAGAAGTGATACCACCCTAATCTAAACTCCTAGGCTTCAGTTATCTCCCCAACCAGAATATCAAAGATGTTGCCTGTGGGGTAGTGGCAGTGGCTGTTGGGGAGGCCAGCAGAGGTCAGAGAAGCAGCAGAACCAACTAAAACAAGGTACTGACTACTCTCTCAGGCTGCAAGCCAGCTCATACTCTACACCACTGTGCACTGAAACATGAAGGAAGTGTGGGACGTGGAGAAAGAAAAGTGAAGAAAATGGGCAAAAACTCTTTCCCTCACAGAGTCTACATTCTAATAGAATAAATAGCATTATTTCAGAACAACAAACATTCACGCAGGTGCTTACAACAATGCCACAATATACCTTATAAATGATCCATTAAAACTTGAGTTATTTTAAGAGGAGGTTTTAAAGCTTCCATGGCAGGTAATTAAGTTACTCTAATATTCTTTTGCTTTATGAAATTTATAAACAAGAATGAAGTTTAAAAATACTAAGCACTAGCTCTTATGTTTAAAACTTTTTACATTCAAATCACTATTGAAAAGTTCATTTTGGCATCACTTGGACTCCACCCTTTTACCTCCACCCCAAGAGTACTCTTTGAGCTGGTCTGCCTTAAAATGTGTTTGACACATAAAGAAGTGACAGCAATTCCTTTGAAATGACTAAGTCATAACTACAGGCTATTTCACTATTTGGAGTACAACATGTCCTGGTAACTCCTTTTTATTTATATACCATATACACATAAAGTAAAACAAAATTTGATTTGAAGCTGGCAGCTATCTGTACTTTTATGTGTAGCAAAGAATTTTTTTTTAATAGTAAAAGTACTCAACTGATCCTCCAGGATGGAGGAGTAAGCTGATTCCTAAATATGAGTCAGGACAACTGCAGACGTGAGTGTGTTTTTCAACTATTCTGGAACACAGAAGTTAATGTGGCTCCTCCTAAAATGCTGTACATAAATTCAGAGAAGAACTTACTCAGGTGGCATTATCTAGCCTAAGGAACATTTAGCAATGTTTAAAGACATATTTGCTTGCCACAACTGGGGATGCAGATTGGGTACGCGGAGCTTACTAGCATCTAGTGGGTAGAGATCAGGGATGCTGCTAAACATCCTACATTGCACAGAACAGGCCCACAATAAACAAACTATAAATACATGGTGTCATGATTGAGAAGTTCTAGCCTATGACTGTAAATCATTTTAAAACTGTAGTTTACAAGAAGCCTACCAATTACCTTAAAGACATACGTACCTCCACATTACTATAGCTATTCTGGGACACACACACACACACACAACACACACACACACACACACACTTCCAACCAGGGTATCTATTTACAGAAGGACATGGCAAGTCTGGTGATCATTCAACAGGGAATTCATCTCCACTATCTTTGATTCACTCCTTTGGCTTCCATCACTGTCTTTATACTAATGATACCCAGATCTGCCACCTGGAGTGAGAGCTTCTCCAACTTATCACACCAGCCACTGGGATACCTCAAACTTTCCCCCATGCAAAGCTAACAGCAATTGTCTATCATCCCCTCATTCTGCCTCACTCTCCCTTCTACTTCAGCTCTACTTCCTGTAGTGCCAGCCTTGGTGAATAACAGCACCACTGATCCTGTAGTCAAGCCAGAAACCTGGGCATTCTGGGCTCATACCATATCCCGGCAATACTACTGTATTTTGCACATAATTTTCACTTGATTCAAATGTTGAATACTGAGTCAATTAATCCTGCTTTCCAACCAATTTATAAATGATAAAAATAAGCTCTAAGCTCAAAAAATACTAGAGAAAAGCAAAACAGAACAAAACCATGCAGCACAGAATGTAGGTCAGTATAAAAAAAGCAGCATAACTGGAAATATATTCCATGTTCGGAAAATAAAAACAATCACAGATCCAAAAAGAACCAAAGCAGCCTCAAGACACAGATTCAACAGTAGAAAAGACACTAAGACAACAGATGACCTTGGACTCTGAGAAAAATTTGCTTCATTTAAAAATCAAGCTTTATGAACAAGAATTTTCCAAAGCATTGAAAAGAGAGCAGGAAAACCAGATGAGGGAGAAATAGAGTACAGTAGGAGAGTCAGTAAAAAATTAATAACAACCACCTAACATTCAAACACTCACACGTATTATTTTATTCTTTGAAAAACTCTGAGGCAATCAGGTCTTTTAATTACCAGGCAATAATACTTGGAAATCCCATTGACAAAACAGTGCAGATTTTTAAATTGCAGCTTAGCTTCAGCAATAGATCATTCTGAATGTTAAGCAGCAGAAAGAATGAAAAAAACCCCAATGTTAAAGTGGTCCTCATCACAACATAGACTTCCACTAATGCAGCCATTAGCAGCAATTCACAATAGTGATTACTTAAGGAGCTGCTATTTCTGGACTGAACAGGGGTCACTTCAGGAGCCATTTCCATTGACTATAAGTCTCTAATAATAAATTAGTTGGCTGCTGACATCCTTCTAGAGAACATCCAAAAGTACAGACAATACGCTGCATTGTCATAAGTGAATCGTTATGCCTGTTTCAGAAATAAGATTTTGGAAAGTTTAAATAAATTGTAAAGACATCCAAGAGAAGCAGGAATCAGAATTTAAACTTCGATCAACAGTTTCCCGTCTACATCTAACATTAGCTCGCTTGTAACATATCTTTGAAAAACTAATAATTCTGGTTATAAATATATGTGGAAATCAGCCAGATTTGTTATGACAACCTTAAAGATAGAGCTGATTGAGTATTTCTCTTGTGTGATATAACTTGAGTCTAGGTAATAAAGATTTAACAGGATAATATTTTTGAAATATTATCTGATTTATTTTTATTCTTACTAATCTTGTTGCTTTACCCAGTAACGCTGAAAGAGCTTTGGCTTTGGGAGGCAGGCTGATACAGCTAAGGACAAAGGCATGATTGTTCGGTTATAATTTTCCAAACAGTAATTTAAAAATTAGTTCTGCAGAAGCAATTGTCTTGCAACCCACACTGTCTATTCTAAGAGCTTGAGAGAGAAACGGTTTTGTTTCGATGGTACAAAAGGATTTGGCTTGGACCATGCAGAATTGTAGAATTGAGAGCTTATATGAAAGTTACTCATAGATACGGCAATAGCAGAATATTAAAGCAGTTTCCCTCCCTCAAAGAAAAGAGAGGTAAGTTTGATTGGCTTCTAGGATGAGATAAGGACCAAAGTGTCTAACTAGAGATTAAATGTCATCTGGGCCCTTGAAGGTGTGTCTGTATGTCAGGGGAGAAGGGTGGGTGAATGTGCGAGTTTGTCTATGTATGTGTGTATGTATGTGTGCAAGTGTGTACAAGTACGTGTCAGCATGGGGCTGGAAAGAAGATGGTAAAAAATCCAGAAAGACTAAGAGGTGTCTCCACAAACATTAGGAGTTTGTGCTCAGCTTCTGAAACCCTCTGGGAGAGCCCTTTTGGATCCTGTAAGCCGGTTCGGATAGACAGCATACAGCTGCAATGGTGAAGAAGTCTGCCAGGGTAGAATGGGCTGACAGCTTTGCATTGCCCTGTCTTCCCTGATTTCAGTAGGATGTCAGTAAGATGCAAAAACATTCTCATGTCTCCTCCCACCAAAGAAGGTCTGGAGGGCTTTTGTAGTAGCAATGGCAGGAAGGGGGACAGTGGGCGTGGAGAACTACAGGGCCAGCCAATGGAACAGCAAGGAGTCATCATGGCTTTATTTTTTTTTTTTTTTTGAGACGGAGTTTCGCTCTTGTTACCCAGGCTGGAGTGCAATGGCGCGATCTCGGCTCACCGCAACCTCCGCCTCCTGGGTTCAGGCAATTCTCCTGCCTCAGCCTCCTCAGTAGCTGGGATTACAGGCACGCGCCACCACGCCCAGCTAATTTTTTGTGTTTTTAGTAGAGACGGGGTTTCACCATGTTGACCAAGATGGTCTCGATCTCTTGACCTCGTGATCCACCCGCCTCGGCCTCCCAAAGTGCTGGGATTACAGGCTTGAGCCACCGCGCCCGGCCCATGGCTTTATTTTTACCGTAAAATGTCAAACACAAGATGCCGCAATTGTTGCATCACAACGGAGGATAACATGGAAGACAAAGGTCAAAGCCTAAGAAGGATGAGACACATAGGAGAGGCAAGGGAGGACCAGGGGACCACAGACTGGATGGACACCTTCCTTCTCACAAGGTTTCCCCTGTACTGAGAACCTCACATTTCTGCACATCCACAAATGTATTTTCTCTTTATTGCTTAACAATTAACAATTTTCACAAGTTAGAGAATCACAAATTATTACAATATCAAGATTATCCTAAAGCGTGATTCTTACATGTTGGTTTAAAATGTCTTCCTTTCTCTCATTCATTCATTTATTTATTTAGTGAGATAGAGTCTCACTCTGTCACACAGGTTGGGGTGCAGTGGAGTCATCTCAGATTACTGCAACTTCTGCTCAAGTGATCGTCCCATCATAGCCTCTGCAGAGTAGCTGGGACCATAGGCACATACCACCATGCTCAGCTAATTTTTGTACTTTTTGTAGCAACAGTGTTTTGTCATGTTGCCGAGGCTGGTCTCACTTTCCTAAGCTTAAGTGATCCACCTGCCTGGACCTCCCAAAGTGCTGGGATTACAGACATGAGCCACTGTGCCTGGCACTCATTTTTATTTCTAATTGGATAATACTCGCATCCCTTCTGCTTAATTCATTAGAAATGACAGAGTAGAAAAGAAGGACCACGACATAAAAGTGCTGGTCCTTCTTCACGGTGTTCTGATCCAACCCAGGAGTCAATATTTTGCCTAACACCACAGAGCACTACGCTTTGGAATAGAAGTTTGCTATTCTGGTTATTCTAATTCCATTAGACTCAACTAGATACTGTGACTGACAGTACACATGAAAATAGTATCAGAACTTAAAATGATCTCTATCATGTTTTTAACAAGTATCTAAAAGGTGACAAGATGCAGTGTTAGGTCCAGCAAGGAAGGAAGCTCAAAAAGACAGAAATGGATGTGTCCCAGCCTCTCACTTTGTCTACTTTTTGTTTCCTGGGCTTTTGAGGGATTTTTTTTTTTCCTATTGAAAACCTTTTTATAAGTTTTATTCCAGAAAATTATCCCCTTAATGTTTTTATTTCTTCAGTTCCTGTGTCCCCATAGAAACCTTTTGATAAACATGTTATTGGTATTATAAGAAAATACTACTGAAATTGTAGGGTTTCTTATCTGTCTCTCCCACTAAGACAGTATAAGTACCTTTCAGTTTCCAGTTTCTAATTCACTTGACTTTGTGTGTGTGTAAAAGTGGCAGTGTTCTAAGTACTTTACATACACTAAAATACTATTTATCATTTTTAAAAAATCACAGAGGATTAAGAACTACTATTTTCATGTCTGTTTTACAGATGAGGAAACTGACAAAGAGGTAGAACAGTAGAACCAAGAACCACACTCGGGCCATCTGGCTCCAGAGTAGATGCTCAATAAAAGTTTGTTGAATTGAATTGAATCCAAGCTGGAAGAACTATGATTCAGAAATCCAAAGTTCCTTTCTTCCAGACACTGCCTTTGGTCAGCATATTTTAGACCAATACTCCATGAGAATCCAATTAAAGAAACACTGTATCTTTTGTTTAAATAATTTGTTGTGTTACAGACATCTTTCTTCTGCTGCCTTACTCCTTTACTTTTTCCAAGCTATCATTACTTTATTGAGCCAAAAATCACTATGACTTTTGTCAGCTTCAACAAGGCTAGCATTTTGCTAGAAAAGAAACTAATTTCTTCCACAAGCTGTTAAAAGACATTATGTGTCACTATTATAATAAATGCACACATACATAAAGTACAAGCCACATGAGCAAATGCCTGCTATCCATTTTTCCCTCAGGGCAAAGACAATTCTGTTCTTTATTTAAGTAACAACCAAACAAAAAAGTATGCTAATTCTTTTAAGGGTAATTTAAACTGTGCCTTTTTTTCCCTTATAATTAAGTTGGAGCTCTTTGTGATTTATGTGCAGCCTCTTTTAGAATCTCTATGGGATATTACCTCAAAAGGAAACTTAATTTTCTAACATGTTTTTGAAACCATTCATTGCCTAGTTATTACTTCCACAACAACACACACTTCCAGTCACGTTGTGTTGTGGTTTAACACACCCACCTACACACATACATGTGTACACATACACTCACATACACATGTGCACACACAATCTCCAGACTGTGCCCTTCTATCTCCTGTTTCCCCAGCCTTTCTTCACTTACATCTGTCATCAAACACCTCGGTCTTTCCTATATATCAATACTTAACATGTTTCCCAATCAGTTTCCTAACATAAAAACCCTGTGGCTTCTGCTGTCATTTTATAGACTGGGGATTAGAGATCAGGCTTCAAGAAATCATGTATTTTCTCTTAGGTACTTTGAGAGCTTGTAGCTCCTTATTTCCAATTTACTGAAATAAAAAGATAAGTGAGCTGTTGGTTCATCTTTAGATAAATTATTTATTGAAATATACAAACATAAATGTAGCCTTCATAATTCTAAGTCTCTACAATTACACAGAAACACTTTTAAAGTGAGATTTTTAAAAATATAGATAGTTGGCCAGGCACAGTGGCTCACATCTATAATCCCAGCACTTCAGGAGGCTGAAGAGGGAAAATTACTTGAGCTCAGAAGTTCAGTACCAGTTTGGGCAATACCATGAGACATCATCTCTACAAAAAAGTAAACAAAAATTATCTGGGCACAGTAACTGAGACCTGTGGTTGCAGTTACTCAGGAGGCTGAGGTGGGAAGACTGCTTGAGCTCTGGAGGTCGAGGCTGCAGTGAACAGAGATCACACCACTGCACTCCAGCCTGGGTGGCAGAGAGTCTCACTCAAAAATTATATAGATAGAGATATTTGAGGACCTTTCTCATTAATTCTTAGCAGTTGTCAAACAATACTTAATTTAATCTAGTTTTATCCAGAAACGAGTTTAAGATATTCTTTCTATCTAGATTGGATCTTCTTATATCAGCTATATACTGGTTCAGCTTTCTATTACCTCATCAGGGAGCAAACTTTGTTAGGAACCATAGGGCTCCCCACTCTTTCCCTCTTCCCCCTGATTGGGACACACCTATCTTTGGGTTTACTTCCACTGATATTCCTGCCTTTGTACTAGTGCTGAAGAATGAAACATAATAAGCCTCTGCCTGGGAATGAGCTGGCTTAGTATAATTCTCTTATTATTCCTGTACTTCCCATCTCATTGCCAGGTGGTACTCCCTTTTACTTTGTCTCTTCGTACCTTGTTTTATCCTATTGTCCAGACTTTTGGTGACTAGATTCTGGCCATGCTGTCCAGTCAGTCTGTGGCTGGGATATGGCTATACAGTCCTGATGCTCTATGCCTGAGTTGTTTGCCTCAATCCTATCTCAACTGAGAGAGAGAATCCTTTGCCTGATTGAGAGATACCAATCTTCTCCACCTGCCAAACCATTCTACTAATGGCAATCTGAACTCAAACTACACATTTGCCTTTATCCCGGACTGATTTGGGTCTCTGGAAACTTAATCAATGTTTATACTTTATCTATTCTCATCCATTTAGACTGATGCCCCATTACCACGGGACTATTATACCCTAGATGTAGCAAAGGTGTTAGTAGCCCCAGCCTGGTTAATAGCCAGCAGGACACTATTCCCCATAATGCAAAGATTAATGAAGAACACAGGAAGGCTCGAATAAATGAAGACAATACAATATTCATGGAAAGGAATAATTAATATTGCCAAGATGTCATATTCCTCAAATTATCTAAATATTGAATGCAATTCCCATAAAAATTTGAATTGCATGTGTGTGTGTGTGTGTGTGTGTGTGTGTGTGTCACTTAACAATTAATCTTCAAATTCCTACAGAAAAAAAAAGAGAAAAAATACCACCTCCCCTCCCTGCCCCCGCCGCATCCAAAAAACTGAAGAAGAGCAAACTGGGGAGATTTGCTCTATCAGATATTCAGATTTATTATAAAGCTATATTGTTAAGATAGAGAGGTATCACAAGGTTCTAAAAAGACACAAAGAAATATAAAATGGAGAGCCCAAAAACAAATCCACATGTACATGTACGGTGGATAATGTTAAAAGAGGCAGGGTCAAAAATAAAACAGAGCTCTCACCTTAAACCACCCTAAAAATATCAAGTATGATTAAAGGTGATTAAAGATCTAAGTTTGAAAAGTGAAACTTTAAAACTGTTCAAAAATATTTTAAAATATCTTCATGATCTTGTGATAAGGAAGGATTTAAGCGAAACAGAGAAAGTAGAATCCATAAATGAAAAGATGAATAAATTTGACCACAACAAAACTGAAAACTTCTGTCCATCAAAAGACAACATTAACAGAGTGAAAACACAAGCCACAGACTGAGAAAGGATACTTACAATACATATAACTCATAAACGTTTCTTAGCCAAATAATATATAGAAATCCACAAGTCAGTAAGAAAAATTTTCCCCCAACAGAAAAATGGAAACAAATTTACAAACAAATTCAACCTCATTAGCAATTACAGAAAGGCAAATTTAAACCCAGTAGGATACCATTTCACACAATCAGATTGATCACAACAGGAAATCTCACATACTGCCTGTGAGCGTATAAATGGTACAACTACTGTAAAATCATTTGACAATACCAACTAACGTTCAAAATACTGATAATGTAGGAATGAGAAGTTTCATTCCCATGAATTTACCACAGAGAAATACTGCATATGTACATAAGAAAAAACATGTATAAAAATATTCCCTGAAGCACGTATGAAATACAGAAAAGTAGAAAACAATTTAAATATCCATTTGAAACAGTCATACAATGGAATATGAGCAGTTAAAATAAATTAGAAAAAATATATGCATAGATAATGAGTAAATTACTCAGATCTGTGTTCTTATTGGAGCATTCACATCATGCTCTTATTTATCTCATTTATTTACTATAGATTTAAAACAATAACAACATTCTCTTGACCTTTACCACCACCCTATACCATCCTCTTTGCTACCCTTTGCCACAAAACTCCTTGACAATGTTCTGTTAGCGTTTCAATTCCTCTCCTTTTACTTTCTCTTAAATGCACCTCATGTTTTTGCCCCTAACATTCCACTTAGGTTTTCCTTGTTAAGTTCACCAATGACCTCAGTGTTGATAAACCAGTGAGTGGTTCAGTTCTCAGCACTCATCTTAAGACACCTTATCAGCATCATTTGGCACACTGATCATACACTCCTCTCTGAACTTCTGCCCATCTGGCTTCCAGGATTTTCCATTACCTTGTGCATCCTTCTTCACTGATCACACCTTAGTCTCCTCTCTCATTTGTAAAGTTTGGAGTGTCTCAGTGTTGCCTCTCTGGACCTATTCTCTATCAATATTCACTCCCTTGGTGATATGATCCAGTCTCATAGGTAACACTGTTTATATGCTGAGGATTTGCAAATGTATATTCTCAGCTTTGACCTGTTTCCCAAACTTCAGACTCAAAGAAGATGCATGAAATAAAGCACAGCCAAAACCCAATTCCTGAACTTCCCTCCACATAATGTATCTTTACAGTCATCTCATTTCAGTCAACAACTAATGCACCTTCCCAGCAGCTCTGATCAAAAAAACTGAGTTATCCTTGATTCCTCTTTTTCACTCCTTACACCTAATCTGTCAATGAAACTCTGCCATTTGTCATCTGTCACTGGCTCTGCCTTTAGAAAACACTCAGAATCTAAACACTTTCCTCACCACCTCTACTGTTCCGAACCTTGGTTGAGCCAAGCAACCATCATCTCTCTTATAGATTACTACAAGAGTCTCCTAACTGGTCTCACTGACTCTACTCAGTGTATTCCAACACAATAGCCAGATCAAGCCTTCTATAATATAATACATCGCTTCACTCCACAATGGTCCCAGTTCACTCAGATAAGTCCAAGTCCTAACATCCTGTCCCCAACCGCTCTCATGACCACAGCTGCTGTCACTAACAGTGCTCCAGCCACGTAAAACTCTTTACTGTTTCCTAAGCACACAAGGCACGCTCCTACCATAGGGCCCTTATATTGACTGTTATCTCTGCCTGGAGTATTCTTTCCCCCAGAAAACTGCACAGCTAATTCCCTCATCTGTTTCAAAATCTGCTCAACTGTCTATTCCATGAGGCCTCCCCTTACTAATAGCTTTAAAATTGCAACCATCAGCCCCCTACCCTTCGAATTATTTCTAACTCCCTTACTATAATCTACTTTCTTTTTCCCATAGTGTCTCCTTCTAACATAGTGCATAATTTCCTTTTTTAAAATGTTTATTGAATATTATTGCCTGTCTCATCTAGTTTAAATATTAATGACAAGAAGGGATCTTTGTTTTGTTCGATAATTTACCCTAGGAACCTAGAACAATGTCTAGCACATAGTAGGTAGTCTAAAAATTTGTTGAATGAATAACTCTAAATATGCATAACGGACATCAAAAACAAGCAAATAGAAAAAGATGCACAATAAGAAAGTATGTATTTTTAAAATGTAAAACATGTAAAGCAATACTACACACATATACATAGTAAAAGTATAAAAACATGCAAGATAATTATGAACACAATATTCAGGAAACCACACCTAAATAAGGTATACAAGGAGTTTCTACTGTAACATTCTAGTTCTTTAAAAGAAACTGAAGGAAAGAAGTCAATACGTTCTAATTTATCAGTGTTAGCTGCTGGGAAAATGAGTATTCAGAGTATTATACTCCATACTTTTGAATGTTTGAATCACTTTATACTTTTAAAGAGAAAAAGAGAGAAAAAGAAATACTAAAGGAAACAATTTTAAGGTATAATTTTACCACTGTTAAGTATTCAGTCACTCCAGATACCTAAGTATTTGAACCTACTCTGTCCAATAATGCCACTAGCCACATGTAGCTATTTAATTTTAAATTTAAATAAATTAAAATTCATTTCCTCAGTCACATTAGCCACCGTTCAAGTGCTTGGTAGTAACATGTAGCTAGGGGCTACCTATTGGACAGCACAAATAAAGAACATGTCTATCATCCCAGAAAATTCTATTGGACAGCAGTCGACCAGACTCTATCTAAAAGATAGACAGACAATGGCTTTTTCATTCCCACAGTTACCACAAGGTGGCACTTTGAGACGCACACTACCTCTACATACTTAAGTCAATATCCAGGACTGTGTATCCAACAACACACAGGAAGGAATTCCCCCTCTTAAAGGTTGTCAAATATTACATGCTGTGTTAAGTCAAGTTTAGCCTAAAGCTTCCTCCTTACATATTTTTCAGTTCAGCCTAAAGGTTTCTCTTTACATGGTGAACTGTAACTGCAATAGAGTTGTAAACAGACTCTGACCTACTCTTGTGCCGATCATCACAGTGAATGGGCAACCTTCAGAATGGGAGAATACTTTTGCAAACTACCCATCTGAGGAAGAGCTAATATCCAGAATCCACAAAGAACTTAAATTTACAAGAAAAAAAGCAAACAACTTCATCCAAAAGTGGGTGAAGGATATGAACAGACACTTCTCAAAAGGAGACATTTATGCAGTCAACAAACATATGAAAAAAAAGCTCATCATCACTGGTTATTAGAGAAATGCAAATCAAAACCACAATGAGATACCATCTTACGACAGTTAGAAGGGCAATCATTAAAATATCAGGAGACAACAGATGCTGGAGAGGATGTGGAGAAATAGGAATGATCTTACACTGTTGCTGGGAGTGTAAATCAGTTCAACCATTGTGGAAGACAGTGTGACAATTCCTCAAGGATCTAGAAATAGAAATACCATTTAACCCAGCAATCCCATTACTGGGTATATACCCAAAGGATTATAAACCATTCTATTATAAAGACACACACACACACACACACACACACACACACACACACACGTATGTTTATTGAGGCAAGGTTCATAATAGCAAAGACTTGTAACCAATCCAAATGTCCATCAATGATAGACTGGATAAAGAAAATGTGGCACATAGACACCATGGAATACTATGCAGTCATAAAAAAAGATGAGTTCATATCCTTTGCAAGAACATGGATGAAGCTAGAAACCATCATTCTCAGCTAACTGACACAAGAACAGAAAACCAAACACCGCATGATCTCACTCATAAATAGGAGTTGAACAATGAGAACACATGGACACAGGGAGGGAAACATCACACGTCAGGGCCTGTTGGTGGGGTGGAGGGCTAGGGGAGAGATAGCACTAGGAGAAATATCTAATGCAGATGACAGGGTGGTGGATGCAGGAAGCCACCATGGCACATGTATAACTATGTAACTTTCTGCACATGTACCCCAGAATTTAAATTTAATAATAGTAATAATAATAATAATAAAGCATAGCTCCTTTTAGAGGTCTCTAAAATAAAACCTGATGTATATAGATTATCATGAAATAGTACTCAGTCTAACAAATTGAGTCCCTACAGTAGAGCTCCATTTCATTGAACATTTTACAAGCAAAGTCAATAAAATGCAAAGATTAAGAACTACAAATAGGTGTGACCTTTACCTAAAGAAATTTTTAATAATCCTCAGAGCCAGGGAGGCATAATTAAGATTAATAAGGTTCAGAGAAATAAGAAACACTTGATTCTGAAAACTAGCAGGACACTATCAATCCAGATAGAAAGAATTTAGAGGCAGATAAGAGCACTGATATGAACTTTTCCAACATATAAAAGAATGTGAATGTTTAGATAAGTCACTAATTTTGATTCTTAACTGGGAACAATCTCAAAAAATTTCATTGTATGTTTATAGAATTAGTTTTGTAAAAGTTATATTAAAATGATATGAGAAAGCCCACTGCCCTGGAGACAACTAGAGTAATAAAAATCCCTTGCTACTTTAAGAAATGGATCAAGGTAGAAATCTGCACCTTTGAATATAAAATGAAATGGAATTTTTATTTGTTCCTAGAATTAGGACATTTTAGGCTAACTCTGCTAATGAGATAAGGGCAAAAATGGTGCCAAAATAGAAACAATGATGAAGTCCAAAAAACCTTTTGGTGTCTGAAAATACAAAAAAAAGCACATTAAGCTACAAGTATTGGACATGTTAGTTGTGTGCAGGGAGTATTGAGAGAAAGTGACAACTGTAAAAACAAAAGACAGCAGAAAAGCATTAAACAAAAAATAAAGTATTTAAAATCTACTCATGATACTGCTATACCTTACTATGCAAATTATGTATTCACATGGTGACATGGATGAAAATGAAGATAATGACTTGATTAAAAGACTCTTGAGCAATTTTTGCCTTGGATTGTTGTTATGTTTTTTAATATGCTTGTCAAGAACACACACCACACACACACACACACACACACACACACACACACACTCATACATATATAACACAGATATGGATATATGCTCTATCTATAACATATATATAAAATATATCTATATCTATAACATATAGGTGATTTACATAGTAATAATAATATCATAAAGAGAATTTGATACATATAGTATATATATGGTATATACACACATACATAAATGTATATGTGTTATAAAGACAATATAAACATTTATGTATATAATTGAAAATGGGGATTCTGCTATTCAAAGGAGTCCACAGTAAATTTCTGATAAAAGAAGAGCTATTTGGAAAAATACTGATAACATATTTAATTTATAAAACAGATTTACTACAAAATCATAGTTTATTAGTTGCAAAGAATGTCTGTTTTCCTCTCTGTTAACAGTTCTATGATTGATCCTGATCAATTCTAGTTCTCTGATTTCCCAATCAGCAGTAGAGATTTTAAAAAGCATTAAAGAAAGAGCTATAGTGCATTCAACTCATCAGCTAGAACAGGAAAGTGACAGGTGACAGTCTGCCAATGAAGGATAAAATAGAGCCACTATAATAAGCAGGTAGAACACATCCAAAATCCAGGGATGCTGTAGTAAATATGTCTATACTTTAATTCTCTGAAAGCATTTTGGTATCGTAACCTGCACTGAAAGATTATGCTGTAATGACACTAGGTTGAAAAAAAGAGAGAGAGAGAACAGATTTTGAAAGGTTTATTGGAAGAAAGCTGTGAACTACATGTAGTCTGTTTTTAGAAATTTTGCAGCAATATAGTGTTTTGTTTTGGTTTGGTTTGGTTTTTTTGAGATGGAGTCTTAAACCCTGTCACCCAGGATGGAGTGCAATGGCGCTATCTCAGCTCACTGCAACCTCCACCTCCAGGGTTTAAGCAATTATCCTGCCTCAGCCTCACAAGTAGCTAGGACTACAGGCATGCACCACCATGCCTGGCTGATTTTTTCTATCTTTAGTAGAGATGGGGTTTCACTATGTTGGCCATGCTGATCTTGAACTCCTGACCTCATGATTCACCTGCCTCAACCTCCCAAAGTGCTGGGATTACACACATGAGGCACAGCACCCAGCCTTAAAATTTGCTTTCCTCCTAAATAATCATCGTGGACCACATCCTAAATCTATGGATATAATTTAATTCAAACTAATTTCTTTTAATAACTCTATAAAATTACACAGTAAAATTGTATAATAATTTATTTGATTATTTCCCTATTGATAGGCTATTCAGTTTGTTTCTGGTTATTTGCAATTACAAAAGATAAGTTTCCTTTCATGGCAATCTAGGTCTACTCATGCTTTTATTTCTGCAGTCTAATAAACTAACATATATTAGGTGCCACTTTTTTTGGTGGGGGGAGGGATACAAAAGCTCACTCTGTCACCCAGGCTGGAGTGCAGTGGCATGATCTCAGCTCACTGCAACCTCCACCTCCTGGGTTCAAGGGATTCTCATGTCTCAGCCTCCCAAGTAGCTGGGACGACAGCTATGCACTACCATTCCCAGCTGATTTTTGTATTTTTAGTAGAGATGGAGTTTCACCGTGTTGGCCAGGCTGGTCTTGAACTCCTGACCTCAAGTGGTCCGCCTGCCTCAGCCTTCCAAAGTGCTGGGATTACAGACGTGAGCCACTGCACCTGGCCCCAACCGCTTTCTTATGTTTGGATGATTTGATTTAATCCCTCCAACAGCACTATCAGGTGAGTACTATTACTATTCCCTGTTTCACAAAAGGTTGCAGCTTCTATTATACTCGGCATCTTTTCCTATAGCCCTTGCCCATTTGGTTTTTCCTTTCAGAAACTGCTCTTTATCTTGTTTTTACTAGGTCATTCCTAGCAGTACATTGGATGTTACAGATAATAGCCCTTTTTCTGTTACATGTGTCACAAATATTTTTCACAGAATACCATTTTTACATTTCTTTATAGTAACTCTGCCATAAAATTATTTTTTTATGTAGCCAAATATCCTTTCTTTATAGCTTCTATAGCTTCTGCCTTGTTTAAAAACTTTCTTTCAGTGCTAGGTTATAACAATATTCTTTTAAATTTTTTTTCTACTGTTTTACTACTTGGTTTTTATATTTAAAGCATTATACATTAAGTATGTATAGCTTAGGAGAATTTATAAATTTTTTTCAAATTAATATAAACTGTCAGCACCATTTATTCAGTAAACTATCATTTCCAAGTGACCTGAAGTAGCACTCTTATCATATATTATCTATTTCTGAGCACTATTTTGTTTTAAGATCTATATCATGAATTGGCAAACCCATTGTCAATGAAGAGTCCAGTCACATCTATTGCTTTATTCATTGTTTACAACTGCTTTTGCACTTGCAGTGATTTGAATGCATCCTCCAGAGTCCATGTGCTGGACATTTAATTCCCAGAGCAACGGTGTTTGGTGGAACTAAGAGGTTATTAGACAGAGACCTCATGAATGGAGCCCTCAGGATGACAGAGCCCTCATGTCATTACATAATGACTTTATCATAAGAGTAGGTTCTTGAAAAAGGAGGAATTTGGCCCCCTTCCTTCTCTGTCTTGCACATGCTCTCTTGTCCTTCGTCATGGCACAGCAAGAAGGCCTCTGCCAAATGCAGGCACCTCAGTCTTAGACATCCTAGTCTCCAAAACCATAAGAAATAAATCTCATGCTTTATAAACCACCCAAAATGTGGTATTCTGTTACAGCAACACAAAATGGACTAAAACAGTTCTGTAAGGGCAGAGTTGAATAATCAAGATAGACCATGTAGCCCACAAAGGTGAAAAAATTTACTATCTGGCCCTTTATAGAAAAAATTTGCTAATCCCTGATCCATATGTAAATTCCCAGCCATAGCATGATTACATACTATTGCAGTAAATTTTAATTTCAAGTAATAGAAAATCTTCTTCACTGTTTTTTCTTGGCTATTTTTGGCATTTTATATATATATATATATATATATATATATATACATATATATATATATATATATATATATATATGTATATATGTTTTTAAATATTTTTAGGTAGTTAAAAAAAAAACCTAAAAACTCATTTAGAATGCAAGTTGGGGTGGTATCATGTGCTATTACTTAAGAACATCTAAGAACATGTTATATTTTAGTCTTATTTTAACATCCTTCCTAAGATTTTATTCTTTTCTTTATGCATCCACTGTCCTTCTTGTAAAATTTATTCTAAGGTATTTTATAGTTTCAATTATAAATAGAAGATCTTTGTCATTTTCCATTTCTGGCTATTTCTTACTAATAGTATGAGTAAAACCTATAGATTTCATAAATAGTCAATTGCATTTCAAGCTTTTTTCTCAATTATTTCATTGATTCTAAATTATTTGGGGAAAGTCTTCTGGATTTCATAGGCACACACTCATGTTCACTAAAATACAAATAATTTTATGTTTTCTTTCCATTTTTATAACAACTCTTTAATTTTCTAGTCTTATTATTTAGACACTCCAGAATAGTGCTGATTACTAACGATAAGAGGGGGCATCCCTATTTTATTTCACTGGTTACCTCCATGACTTTACCTCCTACAATCCTTGCTTA